>NC_045689.1:194190-217569 GCF_003331165.1 Xiphophorus hellerii | reverse complement strand
TATTATAAGGTATTAAAATATTGTATATTAGACCGTTAGACCCATCAACTATAACCACTTAATTTACATGTTTTTATTTGTGTGCATTATGCAGATAAATTCCTGCTGCACTGTTACGCTCGTTCTTCAGTTGGTTCAAGGTTTGCAGAGAAGTTGCGGTTTCTGAACTTTGGTTTCCTTCTAAAAATAACTGCAATAAAACAGCTCAAAGGAAACAATCCACTGCTGCAGATTTCATCTCAAGATTGTTCAAATTTTTCTGGATTCATTAAAATCACAAATAACCAAAATGCGAAGAAAAAACATGTTTCTGTTTCAGAAGCTATTAAGTAATTTATTCGCATATTCAGCTGCAATTATTGTTATAGTGCAGAGCAAGCAGGTATTTTAATAGACTTAGACTTTGATTCAGACGGAAATGTACATTTAAATTCTCTGAGCCTCAGCTAATCAGTGCTAATGTTCCTGAATCCTCACTGGTTACCTATTGTGTTTATTGCATATTCAGCTAAAACACTAACAATAAGATAATTTATATAAATCAGCCAATAAATGAGAATAAAGTTCAAAGGTCAGGTTTGATGATCTCAGTTTTTTTTTTCTTCTGATAAAGAATGAAGCGTTTGAACTGATCGAACTTTGTTACCGGACAGAAACTTTAGTCATTATTTCATAATGCAAATATCTGAGCTATGAAAAGTAAAGTCGGTGAAAAACAGGAGTTTATATGCGGCCTGCTGAGAAACTTCATCTATCTGGAACTGAGCAGTTTGGAAAATTATGATCTATGAAACTTTATTGAATTGAAGTTTGCTTCCTTATCGGGGAATAAACGGCGCAAGATGATTGTTTGCGCCTAATGAGACAGCGACAAAATGAAGTTAAAACCATAAAAGCTGCTGGAGGTGAATAACTTCCTTCTAAGCGTCAAAAAGCTGATTGGTGATAAGAGAGAAATTATTCTTTTTCAGGAAGACATTTCCTTTCATATTCACAGTTTTTACACATTTATTTTCATCGGTATTTAATTTATCTTGTTAATAATCGACTTTAAATTCATTTCCCTGTTTTTTCCTCATTCAGTGAAAAATAAAACTGTCAGAAGGAAAAAAATCACCAAGCTGAAAACACTATTAACCTGCTAATAATAATAATTCAGGATTATTTTAATTCTGAATTATTTTCTATATAAATTTAAATACAACATTTAAAGAGGTGGTGAGTTTCTGATGAAATTCTGACCAGCAGTTGAGAGGAAGTTTAATCTGACTTTTTGTCCTTCATCCAGACATGTCCCTCCATGTTGTCCGCTAACTGTTGCTGCGACGGTTCTGGTTTCCGCCGACAGCCGGAAGCTGCAGGTCAATTAGGAACCAAACAACCATCAGATTTATTAGAAACAAGCAGGAACTCTAAAATCTCCTCCTGCCTTTCAGACCAACCTGACCTGCTTCACGTCCTCGGATCCAGCAGCCGTGAACGCCACGCAGCTCCACGGTAACCATGACGACCAGAGTTTCCTGTGGACCAAGGATCCAGATGCCGCTCCTCTTCCTCAGTGCTCCTCTTCCTCCTTCTCCCCCCTGCGTCCCGCTGTGAGGTCTGTCATCTTGGCCAGATCTTCATCATCTGCGCCGACCTGCCGGATGGAGCCGCTCTGTACCTGGCGACCCGGAGTCCCTTACCGGACCTGGAGGAGCGGTACGGACCGGCAGCACACTCTGGACCCGACCAGAGTCTATTTATCATTTATTTAAAAATAATATTTTAGGAAATCCAGCTGAGACAAATGAGTAAATATTATTCTGCTAACGTCGAAAAATACAATTTTGTATTTGTCATGAAATAAGAAATTAAATTAAAATCACACTGAATAATCATTCACGTCACTAGTCGTTAGAAATCAGCGGTGACAGTTACATCATCACCTGTCAGATTGTTGTAGCCCAGAGTTTTTCTCCGGGGAAACTCCGCGGACGCGGTGTTGGAGAAATAGTCGGTGATTTTAAAGAATATTTATGGATTCAACACGTTGGAAAACACAAAATCTCTTCTGAACTGCGACGCTGTCAGAGTGGAGCAGCTCTGCAACAAGCGCCTTGGTGCAAGAAAATGTTTCAGTTTTGCGGAAAACTGATTTCAATACGGCCGAAAAAGAAGAAGAAGAAAAAACACCTCATCCTAAAGCGCGAAGACGTTTTATTGAAAATATAAGTTATGTCAAAATGACCGTTTTTCCATTAGGCCCATTTATTTCCTTAATTCCAATTTGCGCACCGACTCATGAAGGATCATCTTATTCAAGTTTTTCTTGTTTGAATCATCCAGTGGCCTCCGCTTCTTAAAATGAATCATTCTCAAATATCTATATCTGAAATATAATCACAGTTAATTCTCACACTGAGCAGCCAGAGAAATCAATGTGATGCTTTCTAGGGTAAAAACTTATGATGAACTTCAGCTTTATTTCCTCAACGTTTCGCAACAACAGTTTGTGTCTGAATTAATTCAGAAATGCTCTCTCTCTCTCTCTCTCTCTCTCCTTCTCTTCTCTTCCCTCTCCTCTCTCTCTCTCTCCTCTCCTCCTCTCTCTCTCTCTCTCTCCCCCCCCTCCTCTCCCTCTCTCTCCTCTTCTCTCTCCTTCTCCTCTTCTCTCCCCCCCTCTCCCTCTCTCTCTCTCTCTCTCTCTGACTGGACCTGATGCTGCAGAAACTCTTTGCTGCTCAGCCGATGGAGAAGCAATGACAAGAAACCTCCTGATTTCAAAGCAGATTCATTTGTTTTTAAATGAACTTGTCCTACTAATCTAACCTGTCCTTAAAATATATCATAAATATATTGGGTGTACAGCATGTTTGTAATTTTAATGTATTTTTTCTACTCTAATTTTATATTTAATGTGTTTTTTCTGAGAGCATTGAAACAAAGTCAAACTCCGTGTTAAGCTGATGACTGAAGCTGATCGTGTTGCTCTGTTCCAGCCTGCCCACCGCCGCCTCCTGCTGTTGAGACTCACTCAGGTAAAATCCCGCCCAGGTGACTCCTTACCTGATCTTTACTTCTGGCTGCAGCATTATTCAACAAATCTGCTGGTGTTTAGATTTAAAAACGTAAAAACTGGATTATGAGTTAATTCATTCAAGAATATCACAAAATTATGCTAAAGTAGCAGCAAGTCAATATAGTTTTACTCGTAAAATCCCCAAATTATTCAAGTGAGAGAAAAAGAGTATTTGATAAAAATGCGACTCTTGAGCCATTATTTGACCAGAACATTAAAATTATGTAATCAGATGGAAAATAACAAAGTTATGCTGAAATTCTGGCATTTATAGAATAAAATAATAAAACTGGTCAATTATTATTATTATTATTAATTATAATATAATAATACATTTCTAACATGAATTATAAACACTAATTGTAATATGTTTACACCATAAAGCTTCTGAAACCAAACCTATATTGTTGTGGAAAAACAATACTACTTCCAAGCACTGTTCAGGTAAAATCACTACCTGAACAGGTAAATATATGAATATATATTTCATAGTATATGAAAAATATCATGAAATATATAGTGCACAATACAGAGAGCTCATAAGACAGTCAGTAATGAAGCAGGTCTGGATCAAAGCTCTGCCAGGCAGAGAAACACCTGCAGCTGTGGAAAACAAACTCCAACCATGTAACCCAAATAGTTCTTTTGTTGAGAGTTCATAAGCATTTCATATCACATGACTATGTGACCTTATTGTAATTTTTCCATCACATATACTTCAATGGGCAGCATACATAAAAGCTCTAGTCATACAGCATAATCAAAGTCTACTGGAACTGACACCAGTTAGATCAAATCTACTGTTTACTGTAAAACCGTAAAATGGAAATAACTGAACAATAGAGATTGTGTACAAACACGATGTCTCACTCTGACATAAACTGTGTGTCTGGTACAATTCAGTGCTAACAGCTACTTTCGATCAAGAATATAAGTGTTACTTCATTAAAATATTATCATCAAGTAAAAGTAAAAGTTTGGTACAATAAAAATACTCTCGAGGAGTTTCTTATTTTAAAAGTTACTGAAGTAAATGAAGCTAATGTCTGCTCTCCGATCTGTTTTCAGTTCCGGATGAACCCAGACTGCCCCCTGCTGGTAAGTTTAGTCCCTTCAGATTAAAATAGCAGCTGCATCTCAGAGTACCTGTCATGATTTTTTAAAGTCTTTTACATACGAGACCGAGAATCTGTGAAAACACTGATCTTGTCCCTGACTGCTATCGCTATCGGTCTGAAAAAATGCACCAAAAACAACCAATCAGAGCCAGGAGGCGGGCCTTGTGCTTTCACTCAACCTCATGTACATGCTGCTAAATGTGCTAACTAGCCTTAGCATTGACAGGAGGCTATGCTAGCTGCAGCGCAGCAGAGACAAAAGGGTGATTGACAGAATTAAACTCCGCCTCCTGGCTCTGATTGGTTGTTTCCCGTTAGCACTGGGAGACGACAGAGAAGCTACAGATTATCTTCTCATACCATATTTTCACTACATAGTGATAGTTTCATCCAGTAAGCGTATTCCTGTCTGGATCTTGATGGTTTCAGCTTTAACGTGTTCCTCCGCGCTGACTCTCTCTCCTCTGTCTTGATGATCTTTGCTCACCTGTTGCCAGGTGTTCCACAGATCATTCAGCTTTAGGTTTGAATCGGATCCAGTTTCTTCTGCTCCAGAATCGTCTCTTTGACCCGAATTCAGTCTGACTTCATGTTTCTACAGATGAGAACACAAGAAATCACTTTGCTGCTGTCGCCTCCCTGATCCTCTTCCTCTCTCATCTCATCCTCACCGCGGTGGCTCAGTGTGGAGCTCATGGGTCGCAGCAGGTGGGTCTTTCTGAAGCAGAATAGTAATAAAGTTAGAATCGATATTCTCTTTTCTTGGTCAAACAGGAAGTTTTGCCCGCTGGCCACCAGCTGCTCTTCGTCTCTCCAGCCTCTGAGCTGTCAGTCAGCTGGATGACGACCAGCGAGCAGAAATCCATCCAAACCTGCCGGTTCTGGTCCTGCACTGATTCATTTAATTATAGGTCTCTATATTTAAAGGAATGTAAATATGAACATTCATGTTGTTGTGATTATCAAGCTTTTCTAAGCATTTAAGATAAGATAAATCTTTATTGTCATCATACCACTTTAGAAAATAACTATTCCACAACAAATTTATTGAAAAAATTCAGGCTGGAACTTTAATATGTGTATTTATATTAAATATACAGTATTCATCTTTTCTTAAACAAAAAATAAAGCGTTTTTTGTATATTTGTTGAAAGTGCCACCATGTCGTAACAGAATGTTATGAGACAGATAATCAGAGCTCCTCCTCTGTCGTCTCCCAGTGCTAACTAGAAAAGAAACAACCAATGAGAGGCAGGAGGCGGGGCTTAGCGCTGTCAGTCACTCTTTTTCTCTGCTACACTTGCTAGTATAGCCTGTTGTGAATGCTGAAGCTAGTTAGCGTGGCCACTGATGATGTGGGATAAAAGTTTGGCTGATTGGCAGCGCTAAGCCCCGCCTCCTGGTTCTGACTGGTTGTTTTAGTGCCTTTCTTCAGATGCAGCTCCAGGACGTCGATCTTAATGTTGCAGGTTAAAATGGTGTAAATATGCGTATTTAGCAGAGTAGCTGAGTGGTTGAGTCCTCTGACTCTGAGCAGCAGCTGCAGCTCAGTTTATTGTTTTAAGTTTCAAAACAATTTCCAAATTCGCTTTATTAACTCCATCAGTAACATTTGATCAGTCTATGTGATTCTCAAAAGAGAAAAAGTGTGAATTGTAAACATTTGTCAGCTTCTTCCACTCGTTTTTCAAAAGGTAAACATTTTTAAACATTGTTTTTATTAAAAACTTGCAACAATGTTTCTTATATTCCATCTTGTCAGAAGAGATAAAAAGTGCATCACACTTTGCATTAACAGCAGGTATGTAGGATTCATCCATGTTCTGCTCAGACTGAGTATTTTTACTTGTTTATTTTAAATATGAGTAAAGTTGTAGTTTTATGAGTAAAGTTGTAGTTTTATGAGATAAAGTTGTAGTTTTATGAGATAAAGTTGTAGTTTTATGAGATAAAGTTGTAGTTTTATGAGATAAAGTTGTAGTTTTATGAGATAAAGTTGTAGTTTTATGAGTAAAGTTGTAGTTTTTTTACACCAGTCTGAGCTAAAATGAGGATCTTGTGAAGTTATAGCCAGTATTGATTTTATAAATAAAGAAATCTTGTTTGGTCTGAACAGTTTGTGTTCAGCATGTGTGGGGTCTGCAGAGATGTCAATATTTCTTTTCAGCGTGTTTCCTAGGAAACGATAGTGACTGTAGGGAGTGACTCGGTACCAAGCACCACTCTGTATTTTATTTTGAATATTACTTCTTTATTTTCTTGTTTGATTCAATAATTTGCTCATTAATAACGACAGGAATGTCTCTGTGTTCACAGAACCGAAACCCGGAGCAGCAGATCTGAAGACTCCAACACATCTGCTGCAGGATGTTTATCTCTGCATTTTAGGTTTTAGTCTTCTATTATCTTAATATTAGCAGTTTTATTTATGTATATACTGTATATACTGTATATATAAACAATAAACAGATGCATGCAGAACTAACACAAAGTTAGATTCCTGAAGACTTTCTGCAAAATAGGGCCAAATGTTGAGACTTTTTCATGAAGCTAATCTGGTTCTTAGCCAGCTGTCCTGCTCCGGGTTATGAAATCTCTGTAAAGGGAAATGTCTAATTGTTATTACAGTGAGTCAGTTTTGAGTTACAGTGAGTCAGTTTTGAGTTACAGTGAATCAGTTTTGAGTTACAGTGAATCAGTTTTGAGTTACAGTGAGTCAGTTTTGAATTACAGTGAGTCAGTTTTGAGTTACAGTGAGTCAGTTTTGAGTTACAGTGAATCAGTTTTGAGTTACAGTGAATCATCCAGAACTTCCTCTGATGAATCCAAACTTTTCCTCAGACTAAAAGACGTTTTAATCTAGAAAAATACCGTTAGACAAATATTTGATAAACTTTGATTCTCTGCTAAAAAACAACCTGACATTCTTTATGTTGTATAATCATCGTTCATAAATTGGTGTTGATGAGTTTTATGGTTGTATCTAAGAAAATAAAAATAATTTAAATTCCTGTTTCCTGTCTTAATTTGGGCTGTTTAGAGTCATGATGAGCCAAGATGTCCCTCATATATCATTGTAATCTCTCATTTCCTTTACTTTGTCCCTGTTTTAAATAAATAAAACACATTTAACTTCTGAAAGAGCTGGCAAAAAAGTTTAGTTTGAAAATTAAATGTTAGCAAAATAAAAAATTCATTTGGAGGTAAATATTTAGCTTCCTAAGTATTTAATTTGAAAGCTAAATAATTATCTTGTAAAGTAAACATTTCTTGTGAATTAAATATTAGTTTAATTCACAAATAAATGTATTCCTACACATATGTGGTGAAAATGTGACTTTGATAAATTAACACCCACATTTTTGTCTCTGACAGGCAAAATAAACCAAATGTTTTGCTTCTTTTTTATTGTATAACTTAATGTATGGCACACCCTGTAACTGTATTTATTTTTTTAATGTTATGACTCCAAGATTTTAACCCATGTCGGAGAAAGGTTTGGACATTAGTGACGTGGTTCTGCTGATGGAAGGTCTTCTGGACCAGGAAGAACCAGGTTCTGGATCTGCTCTGAGGATCCAGTCCAGGATCTCAGAAATAAACTGAGAAGCTCCGCCTGCAGATCCACTGGTGACTCTGCAGCCCGTCATGAAATACTCAAAATAATTCAACATAACGCGTAATATAAATGTCATTGTAGACAATAAAAGTGATTTGAAATTCAAACTTGTGAAATACTTGAATGAATGTTTTTCTTCCTCATCGTCTGACGCGAGACACGTGATCCGCAGAGTGGGACTTTCCTCCGCCCTCCTCCGGCAGTCCTCCCTGAATCGCCTATATAACGCGTCTTACTGCGAGGTTCCAGTTAAACCCACTCAGGACCGGTACCAGGCTGGTTCGGAGGTGGGGATCCTGCTCAGCATGGACCGGATCTGCAGGCTGCTGGCGCTGACTGGTGAGTCGGAGACACAATGATCGAGTCAAAATCATTCCGGATCAAAATGTCCTGATAGAACCTCATTAATACAGTAAATAATGTTATCTATTTGATTATTGCCTCATTGTGAGAGTTTTATTCGGTTAATGTTTCACCGTTAAAGGTTTTTCGACTCCAGTCTGACGCAGGAAATAAACACGCGATAGGCGTTTTTTCCACGCCTACAACGCGTGTTCTTCTGTTTTGGTCCGAATCAGTTGATGTTTTTATTGCAATTTTTAGTTGCTTGCTTTTTTTAGTTGCTTTTTCTAGTTGATATTTGTCCGGCGGGTCGTTTCCTTATTAAACAGAGAAAATCTTCACGGTCAGGTGAGTCACTTGGATGTTGGAGGTTCGCGGTGCGAGCAGGGAACCAACGAGCAGAAAATGAGAAGCATAACGATCTTAAGTTTGTATTTATGACATATCTATTACTTTTACATACATATACTATTTCAAGAATAAACATTGCATAACTTTACTGCAGGTTTTAGAGACTCATTTCTCCCCATCGAGAACATTCAGGAATTTATTTCCCCCAAAGAGGCGACAACAAACTCTCTTTGAATTATATGAAATGATTCAGAAAAGTCTCCGTCTGTCTCTGACTTGCAGCATTAACTCCTGTAGCGACAGTTCGGTTAAACTGCTGGCGGCTGATTGTAGTTTAATTGTTCTGGTTTCGCTGCACAGGAAGAATCAGGAAACAGCAGCAGCAGCGATCAGGTAACCACCAAGTGGTGTGAGTCGTTTTATAAGATCAAATCTGGCAACCACAAGCCAAAAACTTCGAGTAACTGAAATTGTAGCGACACAAACAGAGTTGGGCTCAGTGTTCCTGTCAGACAGAACCACTGGGCAGCAAGAAGTGAGTTTTACACTCAGGCTTTAAATGTGTTCACCTCTCACTCCTTTACTGTGATGTAACCGAAAATAGCAGAATCAGATTTTCTAGTCTGAGTTGAGTCACATGTCTCACCTTTACCATTTTGTTACCACATGCTTGAGATGTTGTATTATCTGGTTTAGTTTCAGTTCTGCTAAATGAATTAAAAACTGGCCACTAAACCCAAAAAGCTCAATAATTATGTTAAATAAAAGCAGTCGAGCCTTTTTCTGGTTGGTTTTGCTTTTTTGTGACCTATAATCAGAAAAAAGCTCATTTAGTGAAGGGAAAAAGTTCCCAAATCAACTTGGCTCAATGTAAAACATAATAAACTGATTAATCGTAGCAGACGCACATGCTGCAGTCCTGGCGGTAGAAGTAACCCTGTTTACACTCAGGTGCATTCCTTCTTCACCTGCCTTCCTTCTTCACCTGCCTTCCTCCTTCACCTGCCTTCCTCCTTCACCTGCGTTCCTTCTTCACCTGCCTTCCTTCTTCACCTGCCTTCCTTCTTCACCTGCCTTCCTTCTTCACCTGCCTTCCTTCTTCACCTGCCTTCCTGCTTCACCTGCCTTCCTCCTTCACCTGCCTTCCTCCTTCACCTGCCTTCCTCCTTCACCTGCCTTCCTCCTTCACCTGCCTTCCTCCTTCACCTGCCTTCCTCCTTCACCTGCCTTCCTCCTTCACCTGCCTTCCTCCTTCACCTGCCTTCCTTCTTCACCTGCCTTCCTTCTTCACCTGCCTTCCTTCTTCACCTGCCTTCCTTCTTCACCTGCCTTCCTCCTTCACCTGCCTTCCTCCTTCACCTGCCTTCCTCCTTCACCTGCCTTCCTCCTTCACCTGCCTTCCTCCTTCACCTGCCTTCCTCCTTCACCTGCCTTCCTTCTTCACCTGCCTTCCTTCTTCACCTGCCTTCCTTCTTCACCTGCCTTCCTGCTTCACCTGCCTTCCTTCTTCGCCTGCCTTCCTTCGGTCTGCAGACTCCACAGCGTAAACTTTTCCCACTGTAGCTCCAGTGAAGGAGCCTTGTGGACACGGAGGCTCTGGTGGGCAGGAAGGCACCGGCCTAGTGAAGAAACAGAACCTGTCTGGAAACTCTAAGAGTTCAGCAAGTAATGCCCTGAGTCCAAACATCCTAAAACGGATAATAAACGGACGCTGACATCTATCAGTCTGGAATTTGTCGCAAAGCCCTTTCCACCTGAATTACAGTACGAGTTACTTGCTCTGTAATTCAGTACAAGAGTTGCAAAGTTAATTCAGGATATCTGGAATGTAATTAAAATTACAGATTAAAAACCCGATTTTATGTTAAAACTGCCTGCCATAGGTCGGCCCATAGGGAAAATGTCCCGGTTCTCCCGATTAGCCGATCCGGACCTGCTGAACCTTCTCCTCCCAAAATGACCCAGAGAATCCATCAACGGCGCCTCCAGGAGGAAGAACCCAGAACAACATCTAAACATGATCTGTTTTCTGTTTAATCCAATTTAAATGGAGACTGTTGGCTAGCAGGTTGCTATGCTACCTTGTTAGCTAGGAAGCTCTTCCTGTGTGCAGCTGATTGTTTCTGCCTTACAGCTGTTTTAAAACTATAACTGCTGCACCACCTAAAACTAATATCAGGCATATCATTATGACCACTTAGCTGATGGTGTGCTAGCTTGTTGACTTGCTCTTTGATATCTAAACATTCTTCACTTTCTGAGCTGATTTTCTTTTGATTTATTTCAGGTCTGGTGGTGCTGCTGCTTCCTGCAGCTGCTGCAGACCTTTCACCTCTAAACTGCAGCGTCAGTCGACTTCCAACCCGTTTCTTCAGGTACCAGCTGTCCCAGTGGACCGCCTCAGATGACTGCGACACACAGTGGACAGACCATGACGTAAGTAAAAACAGAGAGAAGACATTGAGATGAGAAATAGTTTACTGCAGAAAATAAAATGATTATATAAATTACTTCATCTTCCAGAAGGTTGTGGTCGCCCAGGGTTCTTCCGTCAATGAAAACCTGGTGGAGAACGTGACTGTCGACCACATCGACCTGAAGACCTGCTATCCTCACCTGACGCACATCACCGAGTGTTGGAAAGTGAAACAAACTTCACCAACAGAGACTAAAGTAGGAAGAGAAAGAAGAGTTAAAGTGTTAAATAGTTTTAGCATCAATCTGTGTAGATTTAAATGCTGCATTGGATTTAAATATCATTGTTTCCTTCCTTCAGTTTGATCGGTTTGTTGACTGCAGAGGTAAGAGCTGAGTGTTTCCACAGAAACATGTTTCTGTCAACATGTCGGCTTTTCTTCAGCTCATCAGCGTATTTCCTGTCGTGTTGCAGTGAACTGCAGCCTCTTGGAGCTCGATGGCGTTCCTCCACCAACCAGTAAGAGCTCTGAGTTATGTACAGTCATACAAAGATGTGGTTGTAGATACTTCCTCATTTTGAGCATATTGCCTTAAATATTCAGATGACATCATTTCAGAAACGTTTTCTTCAGTCAAATTGAGCCCAGATCTCATACAGTATGTTGAAACTCCTACACAGTATTTCATTTGTTGTCACTTTCCACATGCAACACAGATCTGACACATTCTTATCGGTGGATTGTGTTTAATGAATTGTTCTCCATGCATAATATCCACAGTGTGTTTTTCCAAAAAAAGACCTTCATGTCTTCTTTCTTGCCTAAAAGGTTTGATGACAACTTCTTTAAATGTCAGCAACACTAAAACATTAATTAAATTAATCCTAAAGCACTAATCATAAACATTAGTTCTGCTGATGCTAAAGTAGAAGCTACTTGTGCTTACATGCACATGCTGAAGGGTTTCTGTATCTTATGTTTTCTCCTACATATTATGTTGTTTTTAAGTTATTTAAGTGCCCAAAGGTCTGTATTATTATTATTATTGTTGTTTACATTTTTTGTTGCTAATTTTGTTGCTAACTCTAATGCTAATTTTGATGCTAACTCTAATGCTAATTTTGCTAACTTGACTGCAGCAGGACTTTGGTCAGAAAACACACAGAACATCAGTAGATTTTCAGAGCTGATGTTGAAAATTAATTCAACTATCTGGAAAAACAAAGTAAATGAAGAATTAGCAGAAAGTTGCTCTGCTCCTTAGATATTATTGCCTTGATTAAAACCCAAACTAAAACAAGTGTAAAAGTACATTATTCACACTCTGATGCTCAAACAAGACGGATTAGCTAAGAAAATGTATTTATTGTTCATCACAGACACAAAAGTCTATACATCATAAACCAGTTAAATTATACAATAGAATAAAATGAAAAACTACAAACTTGAGAAAACTAAACGGTTTTCTGTTTTTTCAAAACCTCCAGTCAGAAAAGCGAAGCTGCAGGAGAAACTTTTCCACTGATTAGATGATGTGAAACTTTCATATTACTATTGCAGTGGAAAGAATAGTAATATTGTGCTTGTGCTCCAGATGACTGACCTTTGAACTCTTTGCAAATGAATGTCAGTAAACAGATTTCTGCCCAAGTACTGAAGAAAACTGGCATCATTTTCCATAAAGACTGAAGGTATTTTCAGGTCAAAACTGCTCTGCATGCAGATATTTGAAGGAAACAGGAAGTAGAACTCCTGCGTTACTTACCCAGAGAGGGTTAGGGCTAGGGCTAGGGTTAGGGTAGGGTTAGGGATAGGGTTAGGGTTAGGGTTAAAAAACGACTTTCAGGGGAATTTCAAGACAAAAACACCCAAAGAAAAAGAACAATAGTCACTGAATGTCTATTGAGACACCACGGAGATATTATGCAATTCACTTGTGCATAATTCACTCTGTAGTTAAAGCAGAATTGAATTTCACAATGAATTAGTGAATGCAACATCCACAAGGTCAGCCTGAAAACCTCAGACGTTATCAGATTCTGTGGTTTATCAGAATCAGTGGTGTTCAAACTTCGTCTCAGGTTTTATCTTCTGTTTTACTGATTTAGTTCAAACCACATTAACTGCAGACAGATGGCTCAGTCTGAGCCTTTAGCAGGAAACTCCTGACTCTTCTTCTGCGGTCCAGTTTGGTGCCGTCCAAGTCTCATCAGTTCAGGTCTTTTGTTTTAACTACTATCTTTAGCACCAGGATGTTATTTTGAAATTATCCAAGGTAAACTTGAGCATTTCTGTAGCTTAAGGAAACCCTGCATTGTGAGGATTTGGGTTTTTTGTGTGTTCTGGTTAATTTAGCCTCTTGTACAGTTGCTGTCCCTCGTTTGCTCATTTTCTCCTGAGTATTTAGTCTCACTTGTCTTCTGTTCCCGTGTGATGGAGACCAGGGTTCCATCCCTAATAAATGATGATTGATATTATATTATGTTGTTGAATTTATTTACAGACTAAATGCTTTTTGTTTCAGTTCTTTATTTTCATTCACATTGTGACATTTAAACATTCATTCAGGCAGAGGGACTGGCCATCCTTCCTGTAATGGAAGGAAATGTTAGTTAGTTTCTGATTTAGATGGTTTAATTTGAGTTTGCTAATTGTTTGAGTTTTACCTTCCTCAGCTGCAGGTGATGTTAAAAAGCTCCTGGAGATTATCATTTTCAATTAAGAGGGGCAATACTCTGAGGAGTTAAATTAAATAAGTTCACTTTAATCTTTGATTGACCTTAGATTAGTTCAGTTCTAATGATTTGCATGCATGTAAATATTTATTGGTACCATTTGTTGTTTTGTGTTAGGTTTGTGTAAATGTTTATTTCTTTTGTTTCGTCTCCCTTTACCTGGTATCAGTGTTGGAATTGCCCAAAGTATAAAAACCAGCTTCTTTGTCTCTCTGTGATACTGGGAGTCGGTTCAGATGTGACCTGCAGCTTCAAATAAATCCGTTTGCTTTCTGTCGCCTCCCGTCCTGAACCAGAACCTCCAGGCCTGCTGGCTCATCCTGGTGTGTCTGGATCCGTCTAACTGGTTTTGGACATAAACACTTTTTCCATCCTCATCCCAGTAGACCACTGTGTGGTTCCCCTCACCTTATACTCAAACCATGACATGTGATTTGTACGCATGTTTTATTAAATTAAAGCTGCAGTTTGTAAAAAAATAAAATATTAAAACTCTCACCAGTTAAGAGACAGATGATCTGTGAACAGATCGATCTTCTCCTTCGTCTCCCTGAGCTGCTATTGCAGTCTGAAGAAAAACGGCAAAGGCAACCAGAGCCAGGAGGCGGTTCTTAGTGCTGTCAATCATCCTCATGTAGTAGTTGTTCAATCTGTTAATGCAAAAGAAAACCGCAGTTTTCTGTGGTTACAGAAAAACCGATATCTGCCATCACTGGTGGCTATGCTAACTAGCCTTAGCATTCAGAAGTCTCTGCTAGCTGACAGCGCTAAGCCCCGCCCCCTGGCCCTGATTGGTTGTTTCTAGTTAGCACTGGAAGAAGGCAAAGGAATTTTTTTACATTTTTTTCTCAGAACATGCTGTAACAACGACAAATCTGTAAAAATATATGTATTTTTTTAATAAGAGTTGATGTGTACAGACCTGTACTGGCCCCTGTTTTAGTATTTGCAACATTAGCCCCGCCTCTTTTTGGATAAACCCCAAAATATCTCCACTTAGATGTTTGGATTTGTCTTATTAGAGCAACTTTTAGTTTTTTGGTGGGAAAATTTCACCTCTTAACTAAATAATGACATAATATTACCTATAGTGGAATAACTTGTCATAATCTGGAATATTGAATGTTTGTGAGGAGATTTTTATATCTCAACAAACTGTTGAATTCTTTGTCTTGTTTTTGTTCTTCTAGCAGAAAGATTTTTATCAATACCTGCTGGACTAATTGAAACTGTGAAGCAAACAACCCCAAAAATAGCATCTAACTGGTTCAACAGTTCAGCAGAGCAAACGGAGATCAAGAAACCCCCGTCTTTAAATTCACATAAATCAGTTTTTTGTGTTTTCTTTTGTTCTTGTCTCTCTGCAGTAACTCTCATTTCTTCTTTTGTTTCAGAGTTTTGCTTTTCTGAATCCGTGTGCATCGACAGTTTCACAGCACGTCTCATCCTCGGTGTTGCAGTTGCTGTGATTCTCTTGGGTTTGATCATCTGGTTTTCCGTCTACAAATTCAAACTGGGAAAATCTACAACTGCATCATACAGTCCGCCAATTCAAATGCAAACCAAAGGTCATGTGATCGATGGAGTGCCTGTTTCTGTCTGAAGTCATTTGGCAGCTTCTTCATGTTTTTGAGCTGAACGTTCAGCTAAACATCCAGTTATTTTACAAAGATCTTCTTTAAGTTCTTTCAAGCCTTTATGAACCACTATTATAGATTTATCAGCATTAAATTTACGGTTTGTGTTGGTGTGCTGCTGAAGTGTATTGGGAGAAGAGATGCTTCCAGTCCTGGAACCAGAAACGTTTCTGTCTGCTGTCTGAATAAATCCGTTTGCTTTGTGTCGCCTCCCGTCCTGAACCAGAACCTCCAGCCCTGCTGGCTCATCCTGCTGTCTGAACGGCCGCGTCGCATTTTATCCAACGTGTCATAAAATTTCTTCAAAATATAATTTCTAGAAGTTTTACTTTATTGTTTCTTAGTTTCCTTCGTCTTATGATTTCATGACAGTTGGAAGATTCTTGGAAGGATGCAACCTCTGGATTAATAAAAAGAAAATTAGCTTTGGAACAACATGAGCTCACCGTATTTACCTTTTTATTGTTTTTACCGTTTTTACCGTTTTTACTGTTTTTACCGTTTTTACCGTTTTTACCGTTTTTATTGTTTTTACCGTTTTTATTGTTTTTATTGTTTTTACCGTTTTTACCGTTTTTATTGTTTTTACCGTATTTACCGTTTTTACCGTTTTTATTGTTTTTTTCTTTATTTTCTGTCTATCTGAGGTTAATTAGGTCAATGTGATGCACAAAGTTGCTACTTTCTGCTGAATCCATTGATATAATTTCTGTTGATGCTTTGATACCATTAATAAATCATGTCAAGATGTGAATATTGATTTAATTATTTTTATTTGTCTGTAAAACTGGTGCTGGTCTGTAGATTCAGCTGCAATAAAATACTTTTTACAAGACAAGTTTTGCTGCAGATCTTTTTTTTTTAACCTCAGAGATGAAGTTGTGGCAGAATAATGAAGTTACTTTTGGCTCATAAAGCAGTGATAAACACTTTATTATGATGCCAACAATGATTAAAAACCATCTACTTTTATCCATCTGTGAAGGAAACAAGAAGGTTTTTGCTAAATTAACGTTAATAACTGGTTAAAAGTCTTAACATTAGATTTAATTTAATTTCACTATTTTACTCCCAGTTGTGTGTTTTATGATTTAAATCCTAATTTAGCTGCTGACTGACAATCCAAACTCGCTCATTAAATCTTTTATCATTCAAATGTTCCAGGTTGTTTTTTAAAACATACTAGATATGAATCTGCTCTAAAATGCAACAATTTGTTTGCAAAACTATGACAATAGATAACAAAGCAAAGTCTTAGTCAGCTGGAATCTTTCAGGAAATGCAAAACTGAAAGTAACACCTTGGTGGACATAAATCTTTGCTAACATCTCCCAGTTCTCGCCCCTGAGGCTGACTCATAATTCAGAGGAAATGTGTTCGTCTTTTAAATAGATTGTGGCTGAAGCACCAAGCAGTGGGTGTAACTCCAAAGAGACAACTCTGGCACCTTCAGACGGGCTTTTTATTAAACGCCGTGAAAACTATAGAAATAAAACATAAAATAAAATAAAATACATTTACAGACAGACAGGTGACACCTGCTTTGACAAAGGTTACCTCATGGCCGCTGCCACTTTGGACGTTTTTAATGATTAATTTGTTGTTGTTCATTCTAAACCAAAATATTAAGTAATTAAATAAAAACACCATAACCAATAAATTCACAAAACATTATAAACATAACTACAAAATACCTGGACAACAGGACATGAGGCTGCTGCATATAGCTCTGTGTTTATTTAAGCTTCTATGTTTATTTACGTCTCGCTGCATCACATGAACACAAATCTCACCATAACTTTCAACAAAAAATAATTTGACACGAAATAAAATACAATCATTTAACACAAATCTTAAAACGTGAACCAAACAACTTAAAATACATTATCCTAACTTTTAGAAATAAACATATTTTTTTATGACATAAATCATTTTAGTGACACTTACAGTGGAGAAAAACAAAAACTGCTCACACCTCTCTAAGTTTGGGATGCCGCCATCAGGGTGAAGCAGGAGGATCCCAGCTGCACAGAAAACGCAGAAGATGATCAAATGTTAATGAGTCATAAAGTCAATTACAAAATTACAATGCTTCTGCTATAACTCCAGCAAACCAGCAGGACACACAGAGGTTTCTGAACTGCTGAGTCATGCAAAAGGCAAGAGGAAAAGAAGAAACAAAAGGAACTAAAACCAAGAAAAAAGAGAAATCAGCAGCCAGATGGAGGCTGAGCAGGGCGACCTCTCAGAGACTAACAGTACAATACACTGTAAACAACATAATAAACAACAGAGTCACATTTCTCTGACTTTCATTATCCACTGTGATTGGTCAAATTAAAATTCAGCAGTTTTGTAATCAGTACACTTACAATGCTACAAGAGAAATGGTCAAATCTATTGAAGAATTACAGACTGAAATGGTGGATCTTCAGTTTTTGAGTCCACAGGAAATGGAGGCCATATTCAGACGCTCAAAGGAAAAAACTGCTTTGCTGATCTGCTGGGTTCAGAGCGCAGGGAGCTCTGCTACGTTCACGTTTTCAAAGTGTCTCTGAATGGATGCTCCCTCACAGAAAAATGGACAAAATCGTCTCATTCGTTGCATTCGTCCTGAAGATGGAAAAGAGTTGACAGATCCCACCGAACTGCGGAAAAGAGCTGTGGACTTTTCTTCAACGTTGTATGCCAGTGAGTTTAGAGAAGATTCTGGGATGACAGAAGAGTTTCTTAAGGACTTGCAAAAGGTGTCGGACCAAGACAAGGTCATTTTGGAGCATGCTTTGACGTTGGAAGAACTGCAGGAGGCGCTGCTGAGCATGGAAAATGGCAAGGCTCCAGGAATAGATGGCTTGTCTGTGGAGTTTTATAATTTTATGTGTTTTATATGTTGACTGAAGATCTGTTCTCAATAACAGGGTAGAAAGAGGAATGTTACCCCTTTGCTGTCGCAGAGCTGAGCTCACTCTCATTCCTAAGAAGGATGATCTTCATGAAATAAGGAATTGGAGACCCGTCAGTCTGTTGTGTACTGACTAAGATTTTCTCAAAGGTTCTGGCATGCAGATTGAGAAACGTGATTGATCAAGTTATACATGTTGATCAGTCTTATTGTATCCCTGGCAGATCAATAAGAGATAACATAACTTTAATTTGAGATTATTTGGACGTCTCTAATTTATTGGGTTTAAACTTTGGTCTGATTTCTATTGACCAAGAAAAGGCATTTAATCGAGTGGAGCACCAATATTTATGGAATTGTCTGAAAGCTTTTGGTTTCTCCTCTGGGTTCATTGCCATGATTAAAACCCTCTATTGTGACATTGAAAGTGTATTGAAAGTCAATGGTGGTTTAAGTCACATTTTAATGTAAAGAGAGGAATTGGCCAAGGTTGTGCAATGTCAGGAATGTTGTATTCATTGAGCATTGATCTCTTGTTATGGCAAATCAGGAAAATGTTGCAGGGTATAAAGTTAAGTGAAGTTTCTTCACCTTTTCAACTTTCTGCATATGCTGATGATATTATTGTGGCAATCACAAAAGAGTCTGATGTTTTTAATTTCATTAAAATTATTGAGTGTTTTGGTAAAATTTCTTCATCCAAAGTTAATTGGAGCAAGAGTAAAGCTTTGTCAGTTGGTAAGTGGACAAAACAAGAACCTAAATTACCTGATGAATTAAAGTGGTTGAAAAATGGTTCTAAATATTTGGGTGTTTATTTGGGGGATCAAATAGAGGTCATGAAAAATTGGGAGGGTTTTATTGAATTAATGGAGGGTAGATTAAAGAAATGGCTTTTGCCACGATGTTCTTATAGAGGCCGTACATTAATTATTAATAATCTGGTTGCTTCAACTTTGTGGCATCGCTTATCTGTTCTTGAACCCCCGCCAGGTCTTCTGGTAAAATTACAGACTATTATTTTAAATTTCTTTTGGGACAGATTACATTGGGTCCCTCAGAGTGTTTTGTTTTTACCAAAGGAAGAAGGAGGGCAATGTTTGATTCATTTAGAGGAAAACAGCCTTCAGATTGCAGATTTAAAGAGTTTTTTGTTTGGTGATCAAAATGTTTTGTGGAGAAAAGTTACAGAATGTTGTTTTTTTTCAAATGTTGGTAATTTAGGTTTTGGTAAAACTTTGTTTATTGTTGACTTTTCAAAACAGTAAAGTGTTTGTCATCTTTTTATGTTAGTGTGTTAAAATCTTGGAACCTCATGGAAACAAAGAGAGTTGGAACGTCCACATCTTTAAACTGGTTATTACAGCAAGTAAATAACACAGAAAACACAAAACAATATCATTTTACATAGACTATTACGTTATGGTTCGTGCCACACAAGGAAACAAGGAGTGAAGGAGTCTGAGTTCAAATAAACGTTTTTCAGTCTGATGTCATTCCTTCATCTGTGGGCGTTAAAAACGTTTCTGTGCAGATTCTGAACCTGGGGGCGCTGAGCTGAAGTAACAACCAAAGAGGTCTGGCCTCTTTGGCAATATGGTTTTTTTCCCTTGGGTCCAGCCTTCCTCTGTGATCTGGGTCAGCATTGGTTCTCTTCATTGTCAGGAAGCAGCTGCATAACCAACCAGACGGGCTGTGGGTGTTTCTCCATCGGAGCCGCATTTAAACACATCAGACCCGGAGCGACTGCAGCGGTAAAGGTAAAATCTTCCAGAATTATTCATCTAATATTTCATCTAAAATTGTGGAAATCAGACGATGACTTCTCAAGAGGGAGACATTTTCACGTCTATCAGGTTGAGTTTCAGTCTAAGTTATGTCTTGCTCCGAGTTTCCCGCAGGTTATTAAAGCTCAGCGGCATTTTTTGGGTTGGGATGGGGGGCGAGAGGCGGGTCACCCTGGACAGGTCGCCAGTCTGCCGCAGGGCAACACAGAGACAGACCCAATCACTCAGCGGGTTAGTCTGCGTTAGTCTCCGATTGCGGAAAAATACTGCGGGATGTCCGTGAAAACGTGAGGAAAATCCCGCGGGATGTCTCTCGACGAGGAGCGGAGGGAGGCGCGCAGAGCAGGTCGGGGGAATAATAATCAATTACATGTTTTGTTGTTTAAACCTCACATGTCCTTGTTGCTCTGCAGCCTCTGCCGGCTGCGAGCTCCCGGCCAATCAGAGGAATCCTTCAATGAAAACAACCAAAAGTGAAAGTAATATTCCCGCATTCCGAAATTACTAAACCACAGAGCTTAAGAAAAAAATAAAATAGACAAAAACATAAAGTTAAATGATATTTTATATAGCCTACTAAAATAAAAAAGAACATACTTAGTGACACTATCTTCTGCTTAATCTATTTTCACTACAGCCATCTGTAAATGTCTCAATATCAAATAAAGCTTTTGAACTCTTTGATGTTTGTATTTCATACATTTTTGGTTTAATCGTGTTTGATTTTCACCCAGTTCAGCTTCTCAGATCCAAAAGTTTCACTCAGGTAAGATTAGCAATACTTTATACTGTTACTCATAGAAAACCTATAATTACAGTTGTATAAGACTATGTTTAATAACAAAATAAAGTCATTACTACCCAGCTTTGAATATTTCATACTCATATTTTGGAAAGAAAATTTCCAAAATTTTATTTCCCAAATAACCCAAATAAATATTCTGGCATCTAAAGCCTAGTTTCCTGTCATATTTTAGTTTTATTTCATATTCAACAGAAGATTTCCTTTTTAATGTGAGTTTAAACTCTTCACAGTTGTTGGCCTTAAACTCTTCTTGGCAGTAAACTGTTGCTGATATGAATGTTTGAACTTGATCGTTTACAAAGAGCACAAAGTCTCAGATTTGTCAGGATTTTTTGGGCTCTTTGTGTTTCAGGATGGATCCTCTCAGATGCCTTCAGGCAGCGGGTTCAAAGGTCAGACAGGTGGATCAGCTGTACCAGGCTGGAGCAGCTGAGGGGAACCTGTGGGAGACTCCAGGTGTGACTCCGCTCTGCTCCACCGTCTCTCCTCCTCCTCCATCCAGATGTTTGGTCTGTTTCCAGGAAAAGGCTTATGCTGTTTGCAACAACGTGACCTCTGACCTTATCATGGAGGGAGACGGCACAGAGATCCAGACCAAGGAGAGCGGTGAGATGAACTGACTAAACTTCAGTTTGTGTTGTAATTAACCTGTAATTCTAATCCCAGATTATTAATCTGTTAGCAGGAATGTCCCGTCTTCATGAAACTGGTGAGTTTCTCTGCAACCAGCCTGGATAAAAACACATTTATGGTTATTTATGAAGAAACATCAGATGTTGGTGTTGATTCACTCCAGGTGAAAAACTCCTGACCACAAACTGGACTTGTTTTCCTTCATCTGAGAATCTCTGTGGCTGATCGTCATTCCCATCATCATCTTCATTATCATCATCATCGGTGTTTTGGTTTACAGGGAAGAGGAAAGGAACCCAGAGCCTGGCAGACATGCAGGTTGGTGCCATAATGAAGGATTATTCTGGTTTATGTCTCTGTAATGGGAGGTTGGTCACATGATCAACATGTCTGCTGGGCATCGCTAGCTAAACAAAGGTTTGGCTAACAATAAAGCGCTAATGCTAAATATTAAATCACTAATGCTAAACTTATTTACCATCATCAAGCAGAAGTTAATGCTAAACATTTGGCAACAACTAAAGTTTTACACCAACTCAGTATTAAGCAGAAGCTAATGTGCTACAGCAATATGGTAGTTAGCGGAAGCTAATGCTATGTGCTAAAAGTTTTCAAAGTTAGCAAAAATGCTAAACCTAAAATTAGCATTAGCAGGCGTGTTCCCACTGTTGCTGTTCAGTCATGAAAGAATTTAAATAAACAGAAAATTATACAAAGATCATCTGTTTTTTCCATTTATCTGCGTTTTTATTTCAGGTTTTAGTGATTAAAGAAAACATTCCTGTTTTCACAGAGCGAAGGAACCAGACGCTGCCGCACAGATGAACCTGTGAAAAAGTTTTACCTCCATAACTGGATGTTTTTATTGGCTTAATAAATTAAATTTTTAATTTTTATGGTGTGTGTGTGTTTCCTGTTTAAATCTTGCTTTGTTTCTATCAAGTTCTTACAAAGTTTAAAAAGATTTGAGGAGAAAACATCGACTTTCAAATGAAGGCAAAAAGATTTTTATATTCTGCTTAAAAACCATAAGAGACTCAGTTTAATTACAATAACGGGTCAATAATCAATAAATAAAATCACAATAAAAGTTTTGTTTAAAGGTTTTATTGCATATTTAAGACAGAAAACATTAAAGTACTTTGAGAACCGGAAACATTTAATAACACCAGAGATGGAAAACAGCTGAAACAGAAACATTTAAAACCGAGCTTCCTCTTCCTCCTCCTCTTCCTCGTCAGTCGGCCTTCAGGGCGAAGAGCACGTCGTCCTGGCTCACGTTGAGCCGGACCCTCTGCAGGACCCCCAGGCGGCTGGGCTCCAGCAGCAGCAGCCTGCAGGCTCCCAGGCGCCGACACGCAGCCAGGCCCTCCGACACGCCGACGGGCTGCAGGCCCTCCACCCGACACAGAGCCTGGTGCTGCACCAGCACCTGGCAGACCGAACGCAGGGCAAAGCCAGACAATCTGACGGTTAGCAACGCCTGGAACCGGTCAACACTTTACTGTTCTTATTAGAAATATTGTAATCATGGCTCGCTACATTCCAACATTTAAATTACATCAGTGGTTGGTGAACGTGTGAGATTCCTCTCATGGTTTCATTCACTGTGTGAGCTGCTTTCTGTCGGCCATCTTTGAGCTCAAAGATGGCCGACACAGAAAAGAGCAACAAAACGAGAACGAGTCGTTCACAGGCGATTTGATTCCTTCGAACGGTTCTATGAACGATAGGATTTGAGTTCTTTGTTCTAATTTTTGCTCACTGGTTCTGTTTGGTTCCGCTCTGACCAATGTGTGACCTTTGACCCGACCTGTTGGAGGTGATACCAGCTGTGACCTTTGACCTGACCTGTTGGAAGGTGGCCTCCTCCAGTCCCAGCCTCCTGAACTCTGCGATGACGGCTCGTAGGAACAGCTGCTCCTGCGTCGACGCACTCCTGGAAACAAAGATGGCGGTCCGTCAGCCGCTC
>NC_045689.1:119091-194090 GCF_003331165.1 Xiphophorus hellerii | reverse complement strand
ATGATCTGAACACGTTGATCCCTGCAGGGTGGTGAGGGGGGCCGGTGGGGCCCAGCTCCAGCTGGCACCAGACGAGAGGCGGGGTTCACCCTGGACAGGTCACCAGTCCATCGCAGGCACTGAAAGCTAACAATGAATAAAACGTATGAAAGAGAAATGATAAATTAACAAGGAGAATAAATGATGTCCAATTATTTTAAAATCAAATCATGTTTATTAATTGCAGTGATTTATAATTGCTGACGTCAAAGACTCAGAACCTGGTTTTAGAGGAAGAATTGAGCTGAATCAGGAAAACTGAAGTATATTTTGAGGTTGTCAGTAACATTCCTCTGTGGGATCCAAAAGTCAAGATTCTGAGAGTAGCGTTGTTGTCTTGTAATAGGAAGGGCGTAGGTTCGATTCCATCTTCCTCTTGCCACATGTCAACGTGCTTTGGCACCACTGTTTGTATATGTTGGACCTCCCAGCTGTGGTGTTTATCTGTATATGGCAGCCTGAGTCTGTTGAATGTGTAGGTCAGTCATAGCACAAAGGCTTCAGCCTGGATGTATTATTGAGTTTTAAATATATAACAAGTTTTCAGACTCTACACTGGTTTCCAAAATATAAACTCTCCAGCTTTTATTTAGCAGCTGAACCAAAATCTGCAAAATAAAAATCCAACTGTTTTGTCAGTTGATCCGAATCTCCGAGCGCAGAGTGTACTTGCTTTAAATTTACTTAAATGGATCCATGATTAGCTGTAACAATTGATTTGAGAAATATATTTTAGAGGTAAAAACAATACAGTAGGGTTTTTTTTTTGAATAAATGTTAATAAAATATTGTCACATGGAGGCCAGATTTGCTCCATTAGGGCTGCAAAAATCCTTAAGAGGGCCACAAACGGCCCCCGGGCCACACCTTGGACACCCCTGCTATTAGCATTTCATGCTATGAGCTCAAAATCCAGGCAACAGAGGCGCTTTTCCACATTAGCTGCCCTTCAATTCACAAAATAATTACACAATTTCAAAACTAAATGTTCTTAATGGAAACACTGTGATTTAAAAAAGAAAGTTTTGCTGTTGGGGGCCGTATTGAATTTAGTTTATTTCTTAGTTTATTTGATTTGGTCTCAACAAATGGGTGGCAGAGCGCATCGTCTCGGTACGTAGCTGGTACATGTTTCTGTGTGTGACGAACGAAGGTGTCAAATCACAAAAGCCATAAAAGGCTGGGCAAGGTCAGAGTTCATCTGTTAAACTGGATGAAAATCAAGACATAAATTACAAGCTGGAGTTTAGACATTTTAAGCGTCTTTGTTCCTGCCACTTACACCTGTTTTTATTTCACTACACTAAACGCTGCTGCGGTACAAAGACTGGACAGAAATTGTGAGAAAATCCTCTGAATACCTTCAGAAAACCTGGAGAGCTATTGATCAAATCTAATGTAGAATACAATAAAATCTGCTGCCATTAGAAGGAAAGTTGGGAGAGCTTTAAAACTTCTGTAAAGTAAAATAAAAACCACTTGGAGGAGAACAGCAGCCAAACCAGAGTGCTGTCATTATGTAATGTATCAGAAAAAACATTAATCTGCCAATAAATTAAAAAAACATCATTAATGTTTATGCATCTTTATTTTCCCTAGCTGTATAAAAAATTAAGTAATGCAAGCTTAAAGGTTGATGGCTTATGGATTATAAAAAATACTTATTTTTGGGTAATTAATAATGAGAGGAAAGACGGTTAGTTTTAATTTAAACTATAAGAAGGTGGAGTTTGAGAAAGAGCGAGGGGAGTTTTTAAAGAGACAGAGACCCAATTTCAAGGTGTTAAATGACTAAGTCCAATTATGTAAGTTACATTTGATATATTTTGCATTTTTTTATAACTGATGCTAACATTATGTGTCTGTAAAAGACATAATTCTGCTCCTTTCAAGGTGAATCAACCAAAAACTGAGGAAATGAAAAAAGAAATAATGTTCCTCAGTGACCTAAAACAGGGAAAGTTTAATCTGATTCATTTCAACCTGAGAAAAATAATATTTATCTCTTTTTTTAGTGTAAATATGTTTTCAACCTCCTGAAGTGTTTAGTTGCATAATTCAAAGCAACCTGCCGTAACTCTGCGTTTCTCTCTGCTTCGATGTGTTTCTAGATGTTCTTTGACTCAAGCAGTTCTTTGTATTACAAATGCATCAAAGTTCATCTTGCAACTTAATTATAAGCTCTAGATAATAGTTTCTCTTCAGATTTTCAGCCGGTGTGAATATATACTGATGGTTTCAGCCGATCGTGACTTATCTCATCTCAAGCAGCCATTAAACTCCAATTATTACTAAAAGAAGCACATAATCTGGTTGCTGCTGCTGCTAAACTGCAGAACCTGCAGATGGTGAAAGGTGAAGCTGAGGTGAAGGCTGCTCTGTTTCTCTCTCTGTCGTCCCAGAGACACCATCGTTTCTCCTCTTCCCTCCTCTTCCTCAGACAATCGCTGCAACCGAAGGGGAAACGCAGCAGGAGGCGAGAGGAATATCAACAGTACGAGGGATTAAAGCGTCTTTGTGTCCTTTTTGCCAGCAGATGGCATCAAGGAACTCGTTCAGGAAGTTTTAGTCACTCGGTTTCCAGGAAGTTTTTTTGCACAATTTTCCTCCGAGATAATTAGCAGGAAACAGCTGTCTCGATTTGGTGAGTCACAGTGTTTCACTCCAAATTCTGGGTTGTTTTTATTCGGAGGGAGAGCTGCAAATATTTTTATCCACAGGAAATACTTGATAAATATGCTGAATGTAAAATTAGAGGAGAAAATCAGAGCGAAGCTGCAGCTTCTCTTCTCTGAATGGAGCTACAGCGACATCTGCTGGGTCTTAAAGGAATATTGGGAATTGCAGTATTTTGCACCAATGTTAAGTTATTTCTTTTTCACATTTCTTCTATCGCAACAGCCGCAGAGACTCTGAGAGGAGCTAACGATGCTAACGATGCTAACAGGCTCCAGCAGCAGCTTCAGAGGAGCTGTGGCTCCTAAACTGGAGCTTCAGGTCCAACAGAGCTGAATCAAAGCTCTACAACTCTGGTTTAGAGACGATAATATGCTGAGCTTCCGGTCTGAAGGTAGGAAAATATTTATAAAAAGTTAAATTATCCTGGAAACAGTCAGAATGATGTTGATGTTTAGCTGCAGAGCCGCGAACTGAACTATTATTATCAGAGCAGGGCGTGTTTTTGCCCTCTAGTGGACCGAGATGGTAACTACAGCTACTTGATAAAGTTAGAGCGTTTACAAACCACATTCACTTCCTGTGAGTACTTTCACATTAAGAGCAATATAAAAGTTAATTTTCTCAATTAGTTTTTCATATTAAATAATAAATTTTACTTTTCTTGTTTCCTTACTGAATCTTTTATTCAAAAGCAGGAAATTAAACTCTGCTGAGGTTTTGCACCACCACCGTATAATTTTCTTATTTCCGTAGACAGTCTTTAAAAACAGATAAAAGTATTTAAATGACATTAAAAGCAGCAGCATAATATTGTATGTGTAATACATTTATTTACAGATTAATTCAGTTCTACAAAAGACTGCAATTAACTAAGTAATATTAAGTACTAATAATTTAAACTTATTAACTTTTTATATTTAATTTTTCTCTATTAGCCCCTCATGCTGCTTGATGCTCCTATCGCAGGTGATTGAATTTTATTTCAAACACATTTTTATTATTTATATTTTTTCAGGCCTTGAGTCTCAAAATTTCCCACAGTGAATCGTTTTTGGAGGATTTTATAGAATAAGTTTTATTTTGCATGTACTAACCCTGCAGTGACTCTTATTTAACATTAATGTAAGCTGATTTGATTTGGCCTGATAAAGTGAAAATGAGATCAAATAAACTGTAATTAATATGAAGAGGAATATCTGTAGTTCCGATAGTTCACCACCAGAGGGCAGTGAGCGCTCATAATCCTCCATCAAACGCCTGTTAAACTGCAGTTTGTTCTGCTGGTTTTCTGCTGAATCCATGAAAAAAGCTGCTCAGCTTCAGATCTGCTTCACTAACAGCAAAACAGAAATACTGAAGCTTTTCCATCTTCACTCTAGTTTTTTCACTCTGTTAAATCTAACTGAACTATTAATGTTTATTCAGATGAATCAAACTTTGGCTCTAGAGGAAAACACAAGTTACGTGACTTCCTGTGGAAATAGAAACTGAAACCAACTTTGGTCTCCTTCAGATCAGCCTCCATTTTGAGCTGCAGGATGGAAATAACTTGCTGACTTGTTACTAGAGGTAAGTGTTGCCGCTCCGGGTCCCTCCGTGTCTCTCGGCTCTCTGGAGCCTTTCTAACCGATGAACCCACCGAGGCTTCCCGGGGCCTCAGTCACCTCGGCCTGGGTCGCTCGGCTCTCATAGGGCCTGGTCCCCGCAGCAGCGCTCTGTTTACTTTATTGAAGGCCTGATCTAGAAAGGAATTAGATCAAATGAAAAACTTTATTGTGAGACGTTGCTGCTTATAAAGTGATGCTAAGTGAGGTTACATTATGCGACTATAAGGAACAAAAAGAGAAATATTGAACACACTATAAACACACAGCTCAGTTACTGCGCAGTTAACCTGGTGAATGATCAGCTATGATCTACCATGACAGCAGCATCTAAAGCTGATCTGTTTGTGTGGAGCAATAATGAACTTTTCAGATTTAACCTAAATAAACTGAGAACTTAATGTAACTTTTACAGTCCATCAGTTCTTGCTGCAGCGACTCTCTCTGGTGTTTTAACCTAAAAAGCAGAACTAAAACATTGTAAACTAGTTTCTCTGCTTGTTGAAATCAGCAGGAAGTGAATCACATCACTCCGTCCCTCATCAGTCTGGGGTTCAGCAGAAACTGATGTTTCTCTTGTCTGTGGATCAGAACCGGCTTTAAGCCGTCCACAGATTTCCTCTCTTCCTCCTCACTGAGTTTGATCTTTTTCCAGGTTTTCCTCTTGTTGCTCCTTTCAGCAGGAAGAAACTCTTTGTCTCTCAAAGCTCTGCTGGAAAAATGCATCCAGATCCAGACTGACTCTTACCTGAAAGGTTGCTGTGTTTAGCAATCAGTATCTGCAAAATCGGAATCGATCAGCCAGAAAACTGCAGTCGGTTCAACCCTAAAAATAACAAAACTTTTAAATGGAGCAATAATAATAAAATAAATAATTTCACAAATATTTTAGATCAGTTGTAACAAACTGAGTTTCTAACTAAAAGAGTTGCATTAATGTGTCTCTTTATTTTGAAGTTCAATCAGATCAATAGACTAAATATGTTTCAGGCCTCGCTGAGTGTTTGGGGGCTTCATCCCCCTATTGAAGCAGCTGTTTACCCATGATTCCTTGCAGTGGGTCCAGCTGGTACCTCAGCTGGATGCTGTGGTCCCTGAAAGCTGCTTTGTGTCTCTTGAGCTGAGAGGAAATCCTGCTGAGCTGCACACAGAGGCTGACATGTTGCTGAGATCCCAGCTGGACCCGGTTCTGTCTGGAGGAGAGCTGTGGACCCGACCTGAGCTGCTGCTCCCTCAGAACCTTCTGCTCACTGACTCCCTCCATACAGAGCTACAATAGAGTCATGATGCGTTCAAGTCCACTGGGAGCTAAATAAGTTCACTAGTTCATAGGAAATGTTCACTCATTCATTCAAATGATTCACTCTGATCCTCTGAACACATGATGGGAACCAGCTTTCTGCTTCACAGGACAGTTACTGGAACCGGATCACTGGACTGACTGGTTCTGGTTTCTCTCTCCAAAAGTCCAGAAGATGGAAGATCAGGACAGAGCAGAACCTCCAGGACCCATCAGTCCATCTATGAGGAGTGACCGGTCCAAAGATAATCCTCCTAACTTGAGTAATGAACCTGAACCATCAGACAGAAAGTAAGAACCATTTTCTAACTGATTCATGTGAATCTATAGAGATATAAAATAAAAGATATTAACTGGTTGATCTTCAGTGTTTCAATAAACAGTAACTTAATTTCTTACTTCTTAATTTAAAGTTAGTCATGAAGGATGTTGGTCAGTAAACCAGAGTTTGAATGAAAGTCTGAATGAATCAATGATGAAAATGTTGCATGAAAACAAAAACAACCAACAATGTGAGGAGCAACGACTCAAA
This sequence comes from Xiphophorus hellerii, assembly GCF_003331165.1. NCBI lineage: Eukaryota > Metazoa > Chordata > Actinopteri > Cyprinodontiformes > Poeciliidae > Xiphophorus > Xiphophorus hellerii. Next base: position 187,936 of record NC_045689.1, on the reverse strand, counting down.
TTGTCTCTAAACCCAGTGAAGCACTGGAGCTTCCAGACTGGGAACACTGGTATCAGTCATGATACCAGATATGATACAATGAAGAACTTCACACCAGAGATCATCAATGATCTCAGGTTCTGTTCTGACCCAGTTCTGGTCTCTAGTTTGTGGTGGACCTTCATGAACATGTTCAGCTCCAGCCTGTTGATAGTGAAATATTTCACTGATGAAGAAATGTCTTTACAGGAGCTGTGAGTGTGAAGAAAGACCCAGAACAGGAGCTGAACGGCCGACAGCCAATCAGAGCAGCTGTTCTCCAGGTGAGACTGAACTCCTCCAATCAGAGCCTCCTGTCGTCTCTGTTGGACCAGATCCACGTCTTTAGTTGAGATTTGGAAATTCAAGGTTTAAAAGTCTTTTAGTGATCAATTATTTCAGCTGGTGTAACTGGAACTCATGTGCTGGTAACTGGTTAACTTGGTCCTCATTTAATTGGAGCCTGTTCAGAAAAATAAACAATTAATTTTATTCTGAAGGGTCGCTTTGCACCATAACCCATGCCACCAGCTCTAGTGAAACACTTTATAGGATCAATATGATGAGACATCACAGGGTTCAGAGGAATGAAATGCAGACAGGATGGATAAAGAGATCATCAATCAGATAATGGTTGTGTAATAATTGATTATTTGTGGGCAGATCCAGGTTTTAATTTTGACATTTAATCTTTTAAGCAATTATTATATTCAAGTGTTTTATGTGTTTTCAGAAAATGACTAAAGGGCAATTCCATGTAATTTCTCACTATCTTGAGCATCTTTAAGCTGATCTGCTTCAAAAACTAAAATACTTAAAGACTTCGAACCTGCTGTAGGTTCTTAGTTTCGTCTTAATTACAGAATATTTAAAACCAGCTGTGAGGTTTTTAGAAACATATTTGATTTGTGAACTTCAATACAGGAGGACATATGGCTAATTTATTATCTCAGATGCAAAGACTTGCTGTGTCTTTTATTCCAACATTTGGTAACAGAGAAACTAAAACTTAGAGACTGAGATGAAGACTTGGTGATGATGTTAAAGAAAGGAAAAAAAGTGATGAAAATGTTTGTTAATCAGTCAATATTTTCATCACAATATTCACCAATAATATTGAGAGTTAACAGCTCCTTGATGACCTTCTATCAGATCGCGTCTTTAAACATTCAGAGATAGAAGGTAAACTTGAGAAGAACCAAACCAGAGCAGACAAGGACTGCAACAAAATAGATGCTGTGATGAAGAAGAACAGAGAGCCTGCAGATTGATGGTCAAACATCTTCAGCACATGGATGAATTGAAGGATTCAATTAATTTCCGTTTTTGGGATTGCTTTTTCTTATATTGTGCCTCCATATCTGGCTTGTCTTTATTTATTATCGTAGCTGCTTCAGGTTTGCTTTTGTTACATTGTGCAGCCGTGTTTCCTGGCCTATTCGCTCGTCGGTTTACGGGTCAAGAGTGGCGATTTCAGCTCGACCTGACCGAGTTCTGTGAGCGTGAGATGCTGGGTGTCTGGGGTCACTCTGGAGGCTATATGTGCAGCAGCCTCTTGGTCATCCCCAAATACCTTTGCTGGGTTTTACAGGGTTAACTGGGCCACCTTTCACCTGGGATCCTATCCCAGCTCTCATCATCATCCCAGTGAGGTGGGCATGTTTTCGGGGTTGTTTCTTTTCTGTGTGTGATTTCTCAGGACTCTGTCGGTAATCGTCATCCAGTGCTTTAATCACCGCCTCTGGCGGTCAGTAGGAATGAAATAGAACAAAAGTTTAGACTGTAACTACGGTTCTATGAATCCCGGATGACCGCCAGAGCGCTCGGTCCCTCAGAATCATCGTGTTTCACGAGAAGATTGAGGGACTGAGCTGTCATTGTCACGTGACTATATAGACTTACTGGTGTCACCGGGGGTCACATGTGACCATGTTGGTATAAGATTCTCGACCTGTGCAAGAGAGATCATTCAGTGCTTTAAGCACCGCCTCTGACTGTCATCTGGGATTCATCGAACCGTAGTTACAGTCGTGACTTTCGTTATTATTACCATGCAGAGTTTTTATAAAATTTGGGCTTTTTATTTATTGATTTACTTTTTTCTCATCCATTAAAGCTGATGCACAAATTGTCTCTGAGAATATAAAAAAATTATTGTTTTCCTTATGTTCAGCTGAAGTGTCTCCTCTCCTGTCTTTGTCTCTTTCTTCAGATTTTGATATTCGGTGTCAGAGTGACCATAAAGCGTCTCTGAAGAAGAAGTTCCAGAGTCTCTTTGAAGGCGTCGCTGAACCTGGAAATCAAACCGTTCTGAACCAGATCTACACAGAGCTCCACATCACAGAGGGGTTAACTAGAGAGGTCAACCAGGAACATGAGGTCAGACACATTGAAACAGCATCCAGGAAACAAGAAACAATCAGAAGAGAAGACATCTTTAAAGTCCCACCTGGAAGAGATCAACCAATCAGAACAGTGATGACCATGGGAGTGGCTGGCATTGGGAAAACACTGTTAACACAGAAGTTCACTCTGGACTGGGCTGAAGGCAAAACCAACCAGAACATTGATTTCATATTTCCATTCACTTTCAGAGAGCTGAATATGTTGAAAGAAGAAAAGTTCAGTTTATTAGGACTGATTCATAAATTATTTTCTAAAACCAAAGAAATCAGCAGCTTTGAAACGTTCCAGGTTCTGTTCATCTTTGATGGTCTGGATGAAAGTCGATTTACTCTGAATTTCAAGAACAATCCGATCCTGACTGATGTTACAGAGTCCAGCTCAGTGGATGTTCTGGTGACAAACCTCATCAGGAGGAAACTGCTTCCCTCTGCTCTCCTCTGGATAACCACACGACCTGCAGCAGCCAATCAGATCCCTGCTGAGTGTGTCGGCATGGCAACAGAGGTCAGAGGGTTCACTGACCCCCAGAAGGAGGAGTACTTCAGGAAGAGATTCAGAGATGATGAAGAGAAGGCCAGCAGGATCATCTCCCACATCCAGAAATCAAAAAGTCTCCACATCATGTGTCACATCCCAGTTTTCTGCTGGATCACTGCTAAAGTTCTGGAGGATGTGATGATGACCAGAGAGGGAGAAAAACTGCCAAAGACTCTGACTGAGATGTACATAGCATTCCTGGAGGTTAACTTCGCAATCAAGAAGGAAAAGTATGATGGAGGAAAAAAGACAAGATCAATCTGGAGTCCAGAGAACAAGAAGCTGATTGAGTCTCTAGGAAAACTGGCTTTTGAGCAGCTGCTGGAGGGAAACCTGATCTTCTATGACAAAGAGCTCAAAAAGTGCGGCAATCAACATCAAAGATGCTGCGTTGTTCTCAGGAGTGTTCACTGAAATGTTTAAAAGAGAGAGAGGGATGTGCGACATCTCCGTCTACTCCTTTGTTCATCTGAGCATCCAGGAGTTTCTGGCTGCAGTCTACATGCTCCACTGTTTCACCAGCAGGAAGTCAGAGGTGATCAAGACGTTTCTGGGAGAAAAATACAGAGAAACATCTCTAGATGAGTTCATGAAGGAAGTCATGGAGAAATCCCTCAGCAGTAAAAATGGCCACCTGGACCTGTTTGTCCGCTTCCTTCACGGTCTCACTGTGGAGTCCAACCAGAGACTCTTAGAAGATCTGCTGGGTCAGACAGAGAACAGTCCAGAAACCATCCAGAGAATCATCACCAACCTGAAGGAGATGAACACTGATAGAATCTCTACTGACAGAATCATCACCAACCTGAAGAAGATGAACACTGATAGAATCTCTACTGACAGAAGAATCACCAACCTGAAGAAGATGAACACTGATAGAATCTCTACTGACAGAAGAATCAACATCTTCTACTGTCTGGTGGAGATGAACGACGTCTCATTTTATCAGGAGATCCAACGGCTGCTGGATTCAGGGAAGGAGCTCTCAGTGACTGACTGTTCAGCTCTGGCCTTCATGCTGCAGATGTCAGAGGTTCTGGTTGAGTTGGACCTGGAGAAGTACAACACATCAAATTCAGGACGACAGAGACTGCTTCCAGCTGTGAGGAACTGCAGAAAGGCTCGGTGAGTCCAGATGTTTTCATTGTGTGAATGCTGATTCAGCTCTATTGTCCTCCTGTTTCTTCTTCTTCTTCTGCTTCTGGATGTTTTTGGTCTTTAACTTCTTCCTTCATCCTCTGGACTATTTCAGACATTCAACCATCTAAACATTCAGCTCATCCAGGACAGCTGCAGCTTCTGGTTTTAGACATTTTGATCATTTTAAAAATATTTATCTTTTTATCAGTTTTCATGTTTAAATGAATAGAAAACCCTGAACTCTAGAAAAAAATCTATTTTTTCTGAAAGATCCAATCAGCCAGAGAGACTTTTACACTTTAAACTCCTCTTCACTCATTGAGCCGCTACTCCTTTTAGGATCTTTGTCTTTTTTTAAAATAAAATCACTGTTTAGGTTTGATGGACACTTTAAAATAACCCCAATAATTGCTGCTGTTGTCATGGAAACCAGTTAGAAACTTAGTGAACCAACTTTTCCTCCTCCCACTAGTTTCCTCTGAGTTTGTAAATGAGAGCAAAATGTGGTGATTGTTGTCTGGCTCCAGAAAAAGTCCTAGTTTCTGTCAGATCCTCCCAAAGCTCTGAGAACTCTGCTTCCAGAGCTGGAACCATTTTCCTCATCAACTCTTCATCTGCAGCTTTTGTTGAAGCTGTTAGCCATGAAGACCTGGAGAGACATGAGCTTCAACTCTTTAGACATCCCAGCCTCTTCTAGTTACTGGAGAACTTTCACTGCTTCACCAGGAAAAATGCTGCTGGATCCAAACGCTCTGTTTTGGTCTTCAGCTCTTTAAGAGGTTAGCAACAATTTCTTCTGACATCCAAACCTTTGTTCCTCTGAGCCAAACGGTCTAGTCCAAGTCCGAGCTGTGAGCAGTTCCTCCTCCTCTCCATCATCTCCAGTAGTTTCCTTCATCAGCTCAGTCAGCCTCTTCATCAGCTGCTTCAGCTCCTTTGAGGCTCTGATGCTGCAGCTCCATCAGATGCTGCAGAGAAAACTGAACTTTCCTTCACAGATGATAGAAGATCTTCAACATCTGACTGCAGCTGAAGGTCTGAGGACATGAAGCCTGGACGGGAACCAGAACCAGAACCTGGACTTTAACCAGGAACTGCACAGATTCTCTGTGGGGTCAAACTCAGTAAATTGAAGATCAGATGTTGATCAGATGATGACATCACTGTTATCATATTTTAGTCTGTTTATGATCCAGATTGATTTCATTAGAACTGAATTTATTTCTTCTCTAATCACAGACTTGGTGGCTGTTGGCTCCTAAATGCTGAATGTGAAGTTTTGGCCTCGGCTCTGAAGTCCAACCCAGATCTGACTGAACTGGAAATAAATCAGATCAACATAAATAGAGGTGGAGACTCTGATCTGAAGCCTCTGGTTGAGATCCTGGAGAGTTCAGTCAGTAAAGTGAAGAATCTGAGGTTTGTTTTCTTTATTTATACAATAAAATCCTTCATTTATACTTTAAACATTAGTTTAATTAATTCTTTTATTCTAATATATTTTATTTTATAACAACCTGTTTAAATGTCAGAATAAAATCTCTAAAACTTTTTACCTTATATATTATTTTTTTCTTATTTCAGACTTTGAGATTATTGAACTTTGTTTTTCAGTTTTTACTTTAAAATGTTTTTACTGATGAACAAAATGAGTAAAATAATTGAAATTATGTAAATTAATGATGGAGATGTTTCAGTTTGGTTTGGTAAAGATTCAGATTGTTTTATTTCTCATTTCTGATTCTCATCTTTACATCCAGAATGAAATGTTGTTCCTCCAGAGTCGAGCCACAAACACTGACAAGTTCAAATCATCATTAATGACCAAATCTAAGAAATGACTGATTGTAGAAAAGCAAATCTAGATGAAATGAATGAAAGTGAGGTTTGCAGCAGCAGCAGGTTCCTCAGCTTTGTCCTGAAGCTGTGGTTCTGTTGGGCCGGGTCAGAGAGGAACCGTCCTCTTCAGTCTGACAGCTGTCAGTCGGTTGGAGCCTCGTCTCTGTGATGATGCTTCATCAGGTCACGTCTCCTTAGGAAATAATGGCCTCCATTGGCTTTCAGCAGCTTTAATAAGAACACAAGGCCATTAATGAACAAACTGAGTGGTTCTGATCCAGTTACCAAGTCGTGTCTCCAGCTGATGATCAGGAACCAGCAGAAATAGCTCAACTCATCCAGGCTGATAGAAAACTTTGAGTTTATTTTTGATCAAATGTTCTGGTTCTGCTGGTTTGGACTCTTTAAACCAGTTTGACTGGATCAGATGTTAGAATCAGTTCATCATGTTTCTTTTACATTCAGGGAAATTAATTTTCTACATTTTTATTATTTATTTGTTCATATTTCAGTTTTAACCTGCATCCTGTTGGCTTCAGCTCACATCTTTTATTCTTTATTCAGATTGATGGACTGCAGTTTGTCAGAGACCAGCTGGACTTCTCTGTTCTCAGCTCTGAAGTCCAACCCGACCCATCTGACAAAACTGGACCTGTACAGAACCAACCTGGGAGATTCTGGAGTGAAGGAGCTCTGTGGTTTTCTACAGACTGAAGGCTGCAGACTGGAGACATTGTTGTATGTAATTATATAATTATTGATATTTCTGTGAATAATTATATATAATTGATCATAAATCAAATTAATTTCTTCTGTTCTAATAAATATTTTCTGAGTTTGTTCCTGGACTTGGATCCAGAGTTTAATTTAGTCCCTCTGTGTAACTGAGTTGGACCTGCTGATCTGAGGTCAGAACAGGACAGCATTCGGACCCCCAGTGTGTAGAAATCCCCCTCATGTGAAGCAGGTCAAAGGTCATTCAACCCAGTCTAGAAAAGTGAATTCCTGGAATCTGACAGGAACAAATCAATAATCAATGATTGATGCTTCAACACTTTGATCAGAACCTGGAATGATTTTACTGACTAAAATCCTCCAACACAACATGACCCAGTACCAGGTTCTGGTTCTGGTTCTGGTTCTGAAGTCAGCAGGTCTTTATTGAAGCAGCAGCTTGTTGGCATTAATATTGATGAGAATCTTTAACTGGTTCTGTTGGACTGGTTAACCTGCATCCTGTTGGCTTCAGCTCACATCTTTTATTCTTTATTCAGATTGAGGGGCTGCAGTTTGTCAAAGATCAGCTGTGATTATTTGGCCTCAACTCTGAAGTCCAACCCGACCCGTCTGACAGAACTGGACCTGAGAGGAAACAACCTGAAGGATTCAGATGTTCAGCAGCTGAAGAATCTTGTAAAGACTTTAATGTAAGTAAATGTTTGTAGTGAGTCCATCTCCTGTCAGCATATTGAACTAAACCCAGTTAGCATCAAAGCAAAGATCCAGTGTTCCCAGTAAAGCTGCAGCTTCTCAGTGGGAGGAGAATGGTTCAGGCTTCCTGATTGGACACAGAGACAGCAATCAGCCAATCAGAGGAGCAGCAGCTTGCTGTGTTCCTGTGTTTGTGTTGGTGTGAAGATGAGTGTTGTTGCTGTGTCCCATGTCTCCAGGATGTCCAGCTGGACTCCAGCGTCCAGCCGTCCAACATGTCTAGAGACAGTGGTCCTCATCCATCAAACTGTGGCAGCAGCAGATCTGATCTCAGATCTGTTTGTTCTCTCAGTTCAACAGGAAACAACTGATCAGGTTCATCTTGGTCACAGCTCTGAGATCAGTCTGACTGCAGCCTGGAAACCATCTAGTGGATGTGCTGCGTCACTGACTGCTGCTGGAGAGAGGCTGGAAACACTCACTGATCTGCTCTCTCCTTCCTTCTTCTCTCTGCAGGTTCTGATCTCTGTGAAGTAGAGAATGGTCTCAGTGTCCTGCTGATCCTCAGAGGTTGAAGCTGCAGCAGTTTGAGTCTAATGAGACTCTGACTGGATCATGATGATGACCTCTGACCTCCAAGATTTTCCTCCCGTTTATTTTCTCGTGTCTGTCATTTAGTGTCTGATATTGTTTGTCTCTTTGGATCAATAAAGATCCAATTCAAACTGGGCTCCATTTAGAGGCTTCATGGAGTTTTGTTCTGAACTGGATTCAACTGGAAAGTTGATCTTTTTTCTCTCTGATTCATTTTCATCCTGGAACCAGAAATGGTCTGAGAATGGAAACATGGGAATCATTTTCAGTTCAGCTTTGAAGCATGAAAGACACTTAACCTCTTTTCTCTGCTGCTTCTTCCTTCTGCTGACATGAAAATGTTCCTCAAAGCTCCACAGATAAAAAGATGCTTTAAACTGGAAACTGCAGAGAAACTTCAGCTTCCATCAGAAGAAACAGTTTAACCAGTTTTAGAACTGGATGTCCTACAGAAACTCTGATCTTAGAGCAGTTTCAGGAACATGTGGACCTGGGAAAAAAAAGATTTTATATATTTTATGTTCATTGTAAAAGCTAAATCTTGAAGTTTTACGTCATCATGATTCTCAGCTTTAATTTCTCTCAGTTTGTTTTGGTTTTTACTTTTTTAACTCCATTGTTATGTTTATGTGTATAATATTGCTAGTGTTATTATTAGTTGAAATACGCCACCTTGTGGTCACTTTAAGTTATTGTTTAAGTTAATAGTAGAAGAAGAATATGGACAGGAAGTGCTTTGCCCAGAATCAATGGCCGCTCCACACTCCTCCTAGTTTCTTTCTTGGTGTTTGTTAAAGCATTGTCTGTGAGTATTACTTGATAATAACATTAAGACACCTGTAATGTTACATAATATGATGGTATTGTGTAAAGTTGTATGTTTATAGCCCGTTATATTATGCTAATGAGTCCGTTTTCATATGCTAATTTTTGTTGCTAATCGCTAGCTACAAACTCCTCATTTCACTGGAAAGTCAATGCCATGTTGGTCCTTTATTTTATTTGTATCGCTCTGTAAAGCCTAGATTGTAATACATTGCATTTCTGTATGTTACAGTTTCACAAAAAAGGAAGGAGAAGAAAATTATTGAACTATCACTGAAGTAAACTTTATTAACCAGTCATCGCCGTCAGGATTTTCTTCATCTTTCAAGATTGTTTAGCTGTTTGGATAGCTAGTGCGAGTATCTAGTGAGACCAATAACATCCATATTTCATGTTTTGAGTTTTCTAGAGAACTTCAGGCTCTTTACTGTGATTTTACTGATTTATTCAAACCTCAGAGAATCACTGGGATAATGTGCTGATTGGTTCATGTTTGATTTTCATAATTCTTCTAATGCAATGTGGGTTGCTGGATGTTTAATGACCAAATAAAGTTTTTAAAAAATCTTTGTGTATTTTTTATGCAGCTGACTGTGTACACATATAATAACTAAACCTTCATTTTAATCCTCCATGCCGTTTTTGCTGTATTTTAAGTTTTCACATTTAGTTTCACAGCTTAAATTAGTAAAAGCAGAAACACAAGTTGATTTCAGCATTAAGCTACTAATTTAGCCAGCAGTTTATTTTTGCAGTATTCAGACTGAAGATGTTTTTTTAATAAAACAGATGAGAATCAATCTTTTCAATCAAAACTCGATTAATTAAATCAGCTATTGAATTAGACTAATAACTTGTATAAAACTGCCATTTCTGTCTGGTTAATGGTGCAGCAGATCCTGCAGGGGGCGCTTTGGGGCCTCAGTGTTCAGGTCGGTTACAGTCTCATCTCCCAGACTCCTGAATCTTCTGGTTCCTTCCTGAAATGATTTCCTGCAATAAAATGTTGGTTGGAAATGAGCAGAAAACTGAGAAAAACCTGAAAAAGTTCAAATCTGACCTCAAGTTTTACAGCTCAACTCATACAAAGGAAAACATGAAAATAAAGGTGTTTATTGTCACCTGGAAGGAGGCGGAGCCTCAGCTGGGTCAGGGGGCGGAGCCTCAGCTGGGTCAGCTCTAGTCAGGTTTGGATCTGAACCGGTTCAGACTCCATGCAGCAGCAGAGCAGCGTCTGGATCAGGTGAGTGTTCACTTCTTGTTTTGCTGATGTTTTATTTACAATGTGAAATTAATCCACAGCATAAACAACTAAGCAGGTGTAAGTGAACCAGGGTGTGATATTATTTAAAACAATGTGGTTGCAAGGAAGTAAATTTGGTAAGACTTTATTTGAAGGGGTGCACGTAAAAAGGACATAGGATTCTTTATAAATGTTGAATTAGGTTTGAATTAGGTCCGCTGTATTTTATATTTCTGTTTTTTTGTAATGTTTTTTTTAGCGATCTGGACAGGTAATGTCCTGTTCTGCAGTGCCGGGGGGCCAGACGGGTGTAAAGATAATTTTCTGGACCCGGACTCAGACCTCAGAGACGCAGAGTGATGGATCCTCTGGGGAGTCAGAGGCAGGAGGCTTAAATGAAGTGAGCTCTGCTACGTGAGCGCTGAGGATTAGAACAAGCAGAAACTATTATTAGTGGTTTATTGTGTTGCTGAGCAGAAACTTGGTGCAGCTTTGGCTATTTTATAAAAGTCTTTATAGATAAAACTGAATCTGATCAACTTGAAAATCTTTATTAATTTAATGAAATAGTCATGGAAAAAAAATCTTGAAATGTTTAAACATAAATAATCTTTAAACTGAAATGTGAACTGGTTGTTATTTTCCATTTATTTCCTGGTAGTGATGATCAGACAGGATTCTTCTCATTAGCAACACACCTCTGCTGTGAGAGGGGGCGGAGCCTCAGGTGGGTCCGGTTCAAGTTCTGGAGAATCGGGTCCAGTTCGTTCCGACTCGGTTTGTGTGAACAGAAGGAGAAGCAAAGATCTGATCAGGTGAGTTTTAACTCCACATTCTTCTGGTTTCCAGTCCTGACTGGGTTTTCTCTCTTTGAGCTGCTGGACAGAACCAGAACCAGAACCTGGGCCTGGTTCTGGTTCTGGGTTTGATGCAGAGCTGCAGCACCTGGTTTCAATCAGGAACTCTGATTTTCTCTGAGTTTTCATCTGTAACCCAGACAACAAGCTGAGTTTGCTCCCAGTTTGGAGTCAAACTGGTACCAGTAGGTTCTGAGTGTTTGTGGCCCGGCTGAGATATCTGGGTTCCTGATTGGTGGATGGAAAATATTTCAATATGAAGTCAATAATTTATTGATCAGAGAGGATTTCTCTGGGCTTTTATCAGTAGAAAATCCAGATTGAATCAGACATTTTGGATCAAATGCGTTACTTTATGGACTTTCTTTAATATGGAAAACTTGACCTCTTTCTGACCATCGCTCCATTTCTGAGTCTTTCTGGTTTTAAATGTTTGCTCATTAGAAAATCATAAAATTGTTTGAATCACAGCAATAATTTCCACAGCTGTTTGCCAACTTGCTAGGAAAGTTGTTTTGTATTTTTATATTTGAGTCACTGAATACAATCACGGACATTTCAAATATCCATGTTTTTCCTTTACTCTGATTTTGTTTTAATGAGGAAAATCAAAGTCCCTGGTGAATTAATGAATGAAACGTATTCATACCCCTTTAAATTTCTCACTCTGTTTCATTGCAGCCATTTGCTAATCTCAGAAAAGTTCATATTATTTCTCATTAATGTATACTCAGCATCCCCTCTTGACAGAAAACATACAGAATTGTAGAAAGCTTTGTAAATTTATTAAAAAAAGAAAAACTGAAACATCACATGGTCATAAGTATTCAGACCTTTTGCTCAGTAGAAACCCCTTTTTAGCTTGTACAGCCATGAGTCTTCTTGGAAATGATGCAACTAGTTTTTCACAGCTGGATTTGGGGATCCTCTGCCATTCCTCCTTCAGAACCTCTCCAGTTCCATCGGGTCGGATGGTGAATGTTGGTCATAGAGTTGGATGCAGGCATGCATAACAAATCACATTTTATTTGAAATATATTTACATTTTTCAAGAGTACATTGCCAATATACTATTACAGAATTGTACAAATTGTCAATACATTCAAAATTTGCAGACAACATGCTTATGAAAATTAGTACAATGAAACAATAGGTACACTTTAGAGGAAATGTGAAAAATATTTAACCAAGGACAGAGTATTGTTTTAATTTAATATCACAGTATTCCAGTATTATTGCAAACATACTGACATTTCTCCTTCCTAAGAACAGTGAGGATCAACGGCAGAACATTCCCATTCACTGCACTTTACAGAAACCTACAAAAAAGAACATTTGTATTTTAAAGAGTACAGAAAAATGGCAAAGAAAAAAGTCTGACTTACAATTTTAAGACGTAGCGGACTCGCTATGCATGTGACATCATCAGAACTGATGATGATTGGGACCGGATGCCTGGGGTGGGAAAACATTTCTAGGTTACTTCTTTACCTGTTTATGTTAGAAGTAGAAAAAATAGTCAGCAATATGATAGAATCAGTTGATGTTGAGGCATCAACTATGAAGCTGTTTTCAGTGAGGTCTTAAGGGAGACAATCTACCATCAAATCTTTCCATCCATGATCTGAACACGTTGATCCCTGCAGGGTGGTGAGGGGGGCCGGTGGGGCCCAGCTCCAGCTGTCACCAGACGAGAGGCGGGGTTCACCCTGGACAGGTCACCAGTCCATCGCAGGCACTGAAAGCTAACAATGAATAAAACGTATGAAAGAGAAATGATAAATTAACAAGGAGAATAAATGATGTCCAATTATTTTAAAATCAAATCATGTTTATTAATTGCAGTGATTTATAATTGCTGACGTCAGAGACTCAGAACCTGGTTTTAGAGGAAGAATTGAGCTGAATCAGGAAAACTGAAGTATATTTTGAGGTTGTCAGTAACATTCCTCTGTGGGATCCAAAAGTCAAGATTCTGAGAGTAGCGTTGTTGTCTTGTAATAGGAAGGGCGTAGGTTCGATTCCATCTTCCTCTTGCCACATGTCAACGTGCTTTGGCACCACTGTTTGTATATGTTGGAACCTCCCCAGCTGTTGGTGTTTATCTGTATATGGCAGCCTGAGTCTGTTGAATGTGTAGGTCACTCATAGCACAAAGGCTCAGCCTGGATTGTATATGAGTTTTAAATATATAACAAGTTTTCAGACTCTACACTGGTTTCAAAATATAAACTCTCCAGCTTTTATTTAGCAGCTGAACCAAAATCTGCAAAATAAAAATCCAACTGTTTTGTCAGTTGATCCGAATCTCCGAGCGCAGAGTGTCCTTGCTTTAAATTTACTTAAATGGATCCATGATTAGCTGTAACAATTGATATTTGAGAAATATTATATTTTAGAGGTAAAACCAATACAGTAGTGTTTTTTTTTTGAATAAATGTTAATAAAATATTGTCACATGGAGGCCAAATTTGCTCCATTAGGGCTGCAAAAATCCTTAAGAGGGCCACAAACGGCCCCCGGGCCCACACCTTGGACACCCCTGCTATTAGCATTTCATGCTATGAGCTCAAAATCCAGGCAACAGAGGCGCTTTTCCACATTAGCTGCCCTTCAATTCACAAAATAATTACACAATTTCAAAACTAAATGTTCTTAATGGAAAACACTGTGATTTAAAAAAGAAAGTTTTGCTGTTGGGGGCCGTATTGAATTTAGTTTATTTCTTAGTTTATTTGATTTGGTCTCAACAAATGGGTGGCAGAGCGCATCGTCTCGGTACGTAGCTGGTACATGTTTTTCTGTGTGTGACGAACGAAGGTTGTCAAATCACAAAAGCCATAAAAGGCTGGGCAAGGTCAGAGTTCATCTGTTAAACTGGATGAAAATCAAGACATAACTACAAGCTGGAGTTTAGACATTTTGAGCGTCTTTGTTCCTGCCACTTTACACCTGTCTTTATTTCACTACAACTAAACGCTGCTGCGGTACAAAGACCGGACAGAAATTGTGAGAAAATCCTCTGAATACCTTCAGAAAACCTGGAGAGCTATTGATCAAATCTAATGTAGAATACAATAAAATCTGCTGCCATTAGAAGGAAAGTTGGGAGAGCTTTAAAACTTCTGTAAAGTAAAATAAAAACCACTTAGAGGAGAACAGTAGCCAAACCAGAGTGCTGTCATTATGTAATGTATCAGAAAAAACATTAATCTGCCAATAAATAAAAAAAAACATCATTAATGTTTATGCATCTTTATTTTCCCTAGCTTTATAAGAAATTAATTAATGCAAGCTTAAAGGTTGGTGGCTTATGGATTATAAAAAATACTTATTTTTGGGAAATTAATAATGAGAGGAAAGACGGTTAGTTTTAATTTAAACTAATTTAGTCTCTGGTAAAAAGCCAAAATGATGATGTCATTGCTTTTGAAGCGTCTGATTGGTTAATTCACAACATCTGAATTAGTTGGAGGCAGATTAGTTCCATTATGTTTGTGCAACTATAATAAACTTTATCAAAAGTTCTTGTTAAGATGCTGCTGTGCTAAAATGGGCTGAAAGGTCACTCAGTCATTACTCTAAAAGCAACATAAGGCCAGATTACAGTTTATTTTGGTGGCTTTAATCGACTAAAGTACATTTTCTCTGTCTTGGTCTTATGGGAAGTTGTGAGGAAATGTAATAAAATGCTTATAAACTCACCCAGTTACACCAGTTTGGTCGGGAGTGAGGAACTGGTGGAAGGAAATTCAAATTATTTGAACCAAGTTTGATATTTTAAAAGGGCAGTCAGTATTATTTAAAAGTGACTTTTTGTTTGTAGTGCTATTCCTTCATCCCAAAACACACCTTGATTCTTTCATGCACGTTTGAGAAATTATTTAATCTCCACGGCAACCATTCAGCTGTCCAAAAACGTCTGGGTGGACGTAGCCCCGCCTCCGAGATGCAGCTCCTCCCACACTCAGCTCCTTCAGACTAGCCAGCAGCAGTTAGCAAACATTTGGTGGATCTGCTGAGCTGCTTCTCAGTTCAACGTTGGTAAAAACTGTTAAAGGGTTAATAGAGGAACCATGTTGTGATGACTTCCTGAAGGCGGAGTTTGAGAAAGAGCGGGAGTTTTTAAAGAGACAGAGACCCAATTTCAAGGTGTTAAATGACTAAGTCCAAGTATGTAAGTTATATTTGATAGATTTTGCATTTTTTTATAACTGATGCTAACATTATGTGCCTGTAAAAGACATAATTCTGCTCCTTTCAAGGTGAATCAACCAAAAACTGAGGAAATGAGAAAAAAGAAATAATGTTCCTCAGTGACCTAAAACAGAGAAAGTTTAATCTGATTCATTTCAACCTGAGAAAAATAATATTTATCTCTTTTTTAGTGTAAATATCTTTTCAACCTCCTGAAGTGTTTAGTTGCATAATTCAAAGCAACCTGCCATAACTCTGCGTTTCTCTCGGCTTCGATGTGTTTCTAGATGTTCTTTGACTCAAGCAGTTCTTTGTATTACAAATGCATCAAAGTTCATCTTGCAACTTAATTATAAGCTCTAGATAATAGTTTCTCTTCAGATTTTCAGCCGGTGTGAATATATACTGATGGTTTCAGCCGATCGTGACTTATCTCACCTCAAGCAGCCATTAAACTCCAATTATTACTAAAAGAAGCACATAATCTGGTTGCTGCTGCTGCTAAACTGCAGAAGCTGCAGATGGTGAAAGGTGAAGCTGAGGTGAAGGCTGCTCTGTTTCTCTCTGTCGTCCCAGAGACACCATCGTTTCTCCTCTTCCTCCTCTTCCTCAGACATCGCTGCAACCGAAGGGGAAACGCAGCAGGAGGCCAGAGGAACATCAACAGTACGAGGGATTAAAGCGTCTTTGTGTCCTTTTTGCCAGCAGATGGCATCGAGGAACTCGTTCAGGAAGTTTTAGTCACTCTTGGTTTTCCAGGAAGTTTTTTTGCACAATTTTCCTCCAAGATAATTAGCAGGAAACAGCTGTCTCGATTTGGTGAGTCACAGTTTTTCACTCCAAATTCTAGGTTGTTTTTTATTCGGAGGGAGAGCTGCAAATATTTTTATCCACAGGAAATACCTGATAAATATGCTGAATGTAAAATTAGAGGAGAAAATCAGAGCGAAGCTGCAGCTTCTCTTCTCTGAATGGAGCTACAGCGACATCTGCTGGGTCTTAAAGGAATATTGGGAATTGCAGTATTTTGCACCAATGTTATGTTATTTTTTTCACATTTCTTCTATCGAATGTTGGTTCCTGGGTGTTTAATGAGACAATAAAGTTTTTAATAATGTTCTTTGTGTTTTTTCTATGTAGCTGTTTGTGTACAAATATAGTAACAGTACCTTTATTTTAGTCCTCCATTATGTTTAGGTTTCTGTATTCAGATCAACAAAGAAATAAAGTATAAAATTAAAAACTTTCATCTTTATTTAGTAAAGACGGAAGCATCCTGTTCAGTTGATCTAGATTTTAAAGCTTCTAATTACGGCAGAAATTTATTTTGCGTTATTCAAACTGAAGATGTTTAAATAAAAGACATGGGAACATTTTAATTAATCAATACAGTTTTTTTCCTTGAAAGCTTCTTTGTTAAGCTTCTTTAAACTAGAACTGTACTGTTATTATATTTTCTGGTGTTTTATTTTGAAAGACGTCACAGGAAGTGTGTTTATAATTTTTTACAGCTTAATCGTAGGTTCTCACTTCTATCTCACTGATTCCCAGTGAGATAAATGAAGACAGATTCTTCTCCTGGGTTCATTTCAATGTTTTCTCTGTCAGTGTGAACTAGAAGCAGCTCCACAGAGATGAAAACAGCCGCAGAGACTCTGAGCGGAGCTAACGATGCTAACGATGCTAACAGGCTCCAGCAGCAGCTTCAGAGGAGCTGTGGCTCCTAAACTGGAGCTTCAGGTCCAACAGAGCTGAATCAAAGCTCTACAACTCTGGTTTAGACGATAAGATGCTGAGCTTCCGGTCTGAAGGTAGGAAAATATTTATGAAAAGTTAAATTATCCTGGAAACAGTCAGAATGATGTTGATGTTTTAGCTGCAGAGCCGCGAACTGAACTATTATTATCAGAGCAGGGCGGGTTTTGCCCTCTAGTGGACCCAGATGGTAACTACAACTACTTGATAAAGTTAGAGCGTTTACAAACCACATTCACTTCCTGTGAGTACTTTCACATTAAGAGCGATATAAAAGTTAATTTTCTCAATTAGTTTTCATATTAAATAATAAATTTTACTTTTCTTGTTTCCTCCCTGAAACTTTTATTCAAAAGCAGGAAATTAAACTCTGCTGAGGTTTTGCACCACCACCGTATAATATTGTTATTTCTGTAGACAGTCTTTAAAAACAGATAAAAGTATTTAAATGACATTAACAGCAGCAGCATAATATTGTATGTGTAATACATTTATTTACAGATTAATTCAGTTATACAAAAGACTGCAATTAACTAAGTAATTTTAAGTACTAATATTTTAAATGTTATTAACATTTTCCATATAATATTTATCCATTATGTGTTTTCATCAGGTGTGATGTTATGGTCTCAGCTGTTTGGATTTTATATCAAACACATTTTTTTTATTTACATTTACATTTATTTACATTTTGATTCTCAAAATTACCCACAGTGAATCGTTTTTGGAGGATTTTTATAGAATAAGTTTTATTTTCCATGTACTAACCCTGCAGTGACTCTTATTTAACATTAATGTAAGCTGATTTGATTTGGCCTGATAAAAGTGAAAATGAGATCAAATAAACTGTAATTAATATGAAGAGGAATATCTGTAGTTGCGATAGTTCACCACCAGAGGGCAGTGAGCGCTCATAATCCTCCATCAAACGCCTGTTAAACTGCAGTTTGTTCTGCTGGTTTTCTGCTGAATCCATGAAAAAAGCTGCTCAGCTTCAGATCTGCTTCACTAACAGCAAAACAGAAATACTGAAGCTTTTCCATCTTCACTCTAGTTTTTTCACTCTGTTAAATCTAACTGAACTATTAATGTTTATTCAGATGAATCAAACTTTGGCTCTAGAGGAAAACACAAGTTACGTGACTTCCTGTGGAAATAGAAACTGAAACCAACTTTGGTCTCCTTCAGATCAGCCTCCATTTTGAGCTGCAGGATGGAAATAACTTGCTGACTTGTTACTAGAGGTAAGTGTTGCCGCTCCGGGTCCCTCCGTGTCTCTCGGCTCTCTGGAGCCTTTCTAACCGATGAACCCACCGAGGCTTCCCGGGGCCTCAGTCACCTCGGCCTGGGTCGCTCGGCTCTCATAGGGCCTGGTCCCCGCAGCAGCGCTCTGTTTACTTTATTGAAGGCCTGATCTAGAAAGGAATTAGATCAAATGAAAAACTTTATTGTGAGACGTTGCTGCTTATAAAGTGATGCTAAGTGAGGTTACATTATGCGACTATAAGGAACAAAAAGAGAAATATTGAACACACTATAAACACACAGCTCAGTTACTGCGCAGTTAACCTGGTGAATGATCAGCTATGATCTACCATGACAGCAGCATCTAAAGCTGATCTGTTTGTGTGGAGCAATAATGAACTTTTCAGATTTAATCTAAATAAACTGAGAACTTAATGTAACTTTTACAGTCCATCAGTTCTTGCTGCAGCGACTCTCTCTGGTGTTTTAACCTAAAAAGCAGAACTAAAACATTGTAAACTAGTTTTCTCTGCTTGTTGAAATCAGCAGGAAGTGAATCACATCACTCCGTCCCTCATCAGTCTGGGGTTCAGCAGAAACTGATGTTTCTCTTGTCTGTGGATCAGAACCGGCTTTAAGCCGTCCACAGATTTCCTCTCTTCCTCCTCACTGAGTTTGGTCTTTTTCCAGGTTTTCCTCTTGTTGCTCCTTTCAGCAGGAAGAAACTCTTTGTCTCTCAAAGCTCTGCTGGAAAAATGCATCCAGATCCAGACTGACTCTTACCTGAAAGGTTGCTGTGTTTAGCAATCAGTATCTGCAAAATCGGAATCGATCAGCCAGAAAACTGCAGTCGGTTCAACCCTAAAAATAACAAAACTTTTAAATGGAGCAATAATAATAAAATAAATAATTTCACAAACATTTTAGATCAGTTGTAACAAACTAGTTTCTAACTAAAAGAGTTGCATTAATGTGTCTCTTTATCTTGAAGTTCAATCAGATCAATAGACTAAATATGTTTCAGGCCTCGCTGAGTGTTTGGGGGCTTCATCCCCCTATTGAAGCAGCTGTTTACCCATGATTCCTTGCAGTGGGTCCAGCTGGTACCTCAGCTGGATGCTGTGGTCCCTGAAAGCTGCTTTGTGTCTCTTGAGCTGAGAGGAAATCCTGCTGAGCTGCACACAGAGGCTGACATGTTGCTGAGATCCCAGCTGGACCCGGTTCTGTCTGGAGGAGAGCTGTGGACCCGACCTGAGCTGCTGCTCCCTCAGAACCTTCTGCTCACTGACTCCCTCCATACAGAGCTACAATAGAGTCATGATGCGTTCAAGTCCACTGGGAGCTAAATAAGTCCACTAGTTCATAGGAAATGTTCACTCATTCATTCAAATGATTCACTGTGATCCTCTGAACACATGATGGGAACCAGCTTTCTGCTTCACAGGACAGTTACTGGAACCGGATCACTGGACTGACTGGTTCTGGTTTCTCTCTCCAGAAGTCCAGAAGATGGAAGATCAGGACAGAGCAGAACCTCCAGGACCCATCAGTCCATCTATGAGGAGTGACCGGTCCAAAGGTCGTCCTCCATACTTCAGTAATGAACCTGGACCATCAGACAGAAAGTAAGAAACCATTTTCTAACTGATTCATGTGAATCTATAGAGATATAAAATAAAAGATATTAACTGCCCAGATAGCACAGAATGATTGAAACAACATTGAATCAATGTCAGCCAGAAACATTGAATCAACGTTGAACGCTGACATTGAAACAACATTGAAAGTGGTCGGTGACTTGTATGTTGAATCAACGTTAGGGTTTCAACCATAACTGACATTATATCAATGTTGATTCAACCATCATCTGTATGTCAACTTGTATGCATATTTGTGTTGATAGTACATTGAATCAGTTATGTACCAATGTTGATTCTACATTATATCAATGTTGAGACAACCATCATCTGAACGTGGATCTGCATCCGGATGTCTGTTGATCCTACATTGAATCAATGTTGCGTCGACAGTCATCTGACTGTGGGTCTGCACACATATGTCCGTTGATTCTACATTGAATCAATGTTGCGTCGACAGTCATCTGACTGTGGGTCTGCACACATATGTCCGTTGATTCTACATTGAATCAATGTTGATTCAACACTCATCTGAACGTGGATCTGCATCCGGAATTGTCTTGATTCTACATTGAATCAATGTTGCTTCGACAGTCATCTGACTGTGGTTCTGCATACATATGTCGGTTGATTCTACATTGAATAGGTTAGGAATCAACGTTGATTCAACCTTCATCTGAACGTGGTTCTGCACGCACATTTGTGTTGATTCTGCATTCAATCAATGTTTATTCAACCATCATAACCATCATCCTGAAATAAACCACATAAAAACACCATGGCATTGCTTAAATATTTTATTTAATTTCAGTCTTCTGGCCGTCCCTTTGGTTGCCTTTCAATGCCTCCCTCCCGGTCTGGTGCATAGCGAAACCATTTCTTTACTGTTTCGCTGTAATTTTGATCAGTTAGGCCTGGTTCGAATTGACGAGCAGCAACTGAAAGACACAAAAGAACATCATTACGATGGAGGGTATCTCACATAAAATTCCTTATTATCCCCTACCCTCACTTTGTTTAGATTCTGATTCACCAACAGTCTCATTTCCTACAATTAAAATTCAAAGCCCTTTTCCAGTAGAGGAAGCTCACCTAATATGCACTCTTGCAGGATTGTGTCCTTGAATGGCTTTTTACTCTGGGAATGCCTATGTTTCTTCCCAGCCCAGTTGAACTGACTTGCCAGGGCATTTCTCATACAAGTTGTCAACATTCTTCTTATCATGTTGGCTGAATTGGTGCCTCCTACTAGAGCCAGTCGAGCAATCTACATCAGAGACAAGTACATGAAGGCATAGCATTACACAGCAGCATTATATCATGTAAATTAAAAACACAGCAGAGACATAACCTTGTTTTGATACTGTATTTATGCTTATGCACTGATATTCCACTCCATAGTGTTCATTCATGGTCATGGATATTAGCGTTATTAACCATCCTGGTCCCAATTTGGGTTAGGTCAAAATTTAAATCATCTATGTGAATAATTGCAAAATGTTTCATAAATAGCACATCTACAAGCTCTGTGACATGTTCAGAACTTGTAGATTACAATTTGTGTTCAAGTAGCTAAAGAGCTAACATTTTGCCCTTAGTAAAAGACTCACACTGACATAATCTACATTGATGCTGATCAGTCTTTCAAATGAATTACCATCTTTTGACGCACTGTCTCTTCAATCAGTAATGACTCCGCTTTACTGAAATCTTCTTCACTTTCAATTGGCAGCTGGAAGGGGAGTACAAGGTTTGCTGGTCCTTGTGTGCTACCTGGTGTAATGTTACTCTGAGCCAAATTGTTCTTAATGAATTGGACATCTCTGGATAGATCCTTCACAATCACAAGAGCTTCAGCAAGCATCGATGTCATCTTATGGATAGCGAGGTCTTCAGGAGAACATTAAAAATCTTTAAGTGCAACATCAAAATAACCTGAAAATGACACATTACAAATACATTATGTCCAATAGACTTGCCTCTCAAAAGCTGCCCATTATTGCTGGCCCTTTGTGTGGTTGCATCTGCAAAACACAAATATTCATGCACAGACGTTTAAAGGTTAGGTGCCAAAATGACACCGACTTTCTTTAGGTGTGAAATGTTTCCTACAGATCTTTTATAGATAAGGACATTTCTGCATCTAATCAGGAGAGAACTCTGATGAGTGGAATACACAAGATCACAATGGCAAAAAGAAAATACTGTCAGGGCTTTGTGTTAAGTTTGCCTTTAAAAGATAATGCATAAGTGTCAAAGCATTTAAAGAGTTGGTGTCATTGCTCACACAGATGTGAGCAATGACCACAGTTCAAATATAGACACAACCTCACACATTCAGATCACAAAATGTCTACAAATGTTGGATGACTGTCTTGATACCTTCGATACCTTGATTAGGCGCTGAATCCAATACATCATTCTGGTCGGAGTTTGCTTTTAAGTGAATAAGAAATGCAAAAACTTAGCTAAAGTGAATTCATTAGTCAACACAGATCACTGTATATGTATGTAGTAAAGTGGGTTACTCTGTGATATATCCAATGGCAGCCTATTTTGTGCACATTGTGAGAGACCAGGGCGATGGTTATACTGCCTTGAGCTGCATCCAGACAACCCTGTAGATATAGTTACATTTCGCAATAGTTTACAAGTGTAAGCACAAGATACATAATCTAAATGTTTGATCAAACTAACTAATTAGCCAGAATCACTAAGATACCCATCACTATTACTGAAAGAGTACAGTATCATACCAATACTTGTACTTTGTCGCTGTGGATTCTGCAACTTGTGGTACTGGACACAGTGGGCTGTAGCAAAACCTGGCATCTCAGCTTGAACACAAAGTAGGAAATACACAAAGCAGTGAGGTTATTACTGTAACCTTCCATATGAGAAAATGTGAGACTTACATTCAGCTGACTGCTCTATATTTAAAGCATTGCTTTGACATCACAGTCTTATGAGACTGCTTGACGACTCACCATTAAGAACTTCATCAGCTAGTGATTGTTGGTAGTTGCTAGCAACAAGATCTACCAAGAAAAATAGGAAATAATTAAGAGCTAAAACTATACACAATTTCAGCAAGAAACACAATTTCAATCAAATTAAAATGTCCTTTTATTGGTACACTGTTATATGTAATTTCTTTTGTGACTGTGTAGAAGTGAGCATAGTGTCAATATAAAGGAAACAATACCTGGACATCCAACATCAGGTGGTTTGGCAAAACGCTTTCTTTTTGCACTGCTACTCTGATGGTCTTCAGAATCAGAATGCATAAACTGCTGATTTGGCCTACAAAACATTATGATAATACACTATATGAATATTACAACTGTAGTTAAGATACTACACTTATTAGTCAAGGCTACCGTCTGAATACATGGACACTCTGGCCACTTTGAGCCATCCCTTTAGCAGTGGTTGTTATTTTCTAGTTGCAACGCCCTAGGGAAAGTTATCACTGTGATAAAGTTAGTAATGTACCTGGATATTCTTTTTTGGCGGATAGCTCCTTCATCATGAGATTCAATTTCAGATGTTGGACACATTGTGGTGTTATATTTTGTCTCTCGTTTTTTCGCCTCATCAAGGGTCTCTGTAAAGAGCAGAGGGTAAATGCCAATTTGCATGTCTGCAGTCCAGTGCAGAACTACCCTAACAGCTCCTTCCCAACTCCCAAAAAACAGAACAATCACACCTGTGTGAAGCGCTACTATCATACATCATCTCATTCTGGCCAATCACTATTTGCCTCCTCACATTTGTCTTCTCTGATTTTACATACACAAAACATCTCAGCTGGACCTCTGAGGTACCAGCGCTTTATTATAATTATATATATTGTTTACTTGGTTTAATGTAGCCTCCTAAACAAACTTTTGCATCTGTAATGTCATGTCCCAATAGATAAACATACTTGAAAAGAAGGAAATATTGAGCTGATTTATCTATAACATGACAGCACGACTGTGTAGAACAGCTGTGCATGTGTTGCACCAGTTACTCACCACACGTAATGAGGACTCGTACATCCGTATAGGTGATCCATTTGTCGTCTGGTTGCATTCCGTCTCGAAGGGCTTTCTTGAGTGTTATGTGTTTTGGGGGCCATAACAGCGTCTGTTCCTCAGCTTTAAACCAGCTCTCTAGAACTACTGCTGTCCCAGCATTTGGGAACTGTACAACTGACCACAGTGCCTCTCTACTCATCTTCGAAGGGCTAGGGATGAAATGAGAACTACTCATGATATCTCCTTACAGGTCATCCCCATTTCACTCTTCAAAGCCAAAGTGCACTACAGACATTGTAGTTTTTGGCCAGTCAAACATGTTATTTGCACAGGTAAGAATTAGATAAATGTTATTTTTAGGTAATTTATGCCATGATATACATCTCAGTTACAGATACTGCACTTTGGCAGGGCAGCATGACTATGCTAAATGAAGTAGTGGTATTACAATGGCACCATCCATGTCTGGACAGAGAAGGCATTTGCGCTTGATAGAGGCCAGTCCAACTACCCCTATATTTTCTTTCAAGCCACTGACTTTGTATGTGCCAATGTATGATGATTCACAGGGATACATGTAATATGGCTGTTTGTGTCCGTACATTCTGACGATTATATATGTATCCTCTTCTGATTTAATAATATTCTCTATTAATGCAAATCCATCTCCAACTTCAGCACAATTGTCTCCTTTCTTTGTGGACAAAGTAAACCGATGAGTGGAGACCTTCCTGTACTGTTGTGACGAAATAAACTGTGTGGGGACTGGACCATCAATGTGGATGTTAAGCAACTTTGGATAATCTCTAGAACATGTGGGTCCAACATGTGAGGTTTCAGACTACCTTTTAACTACCTGTTGTAGTGTCTGATGTGGCTTGCGTAGAAGATGCTTAATTTGACCAAGACAATTCTCAAAAGGAAATCCTGATATATTATCTAGATTGCCGAACCTCCTGTATTCTTCAGCCAAATGAGTAAGCTGGTGTATATTGTACACAATTTCATCTTTTCCATATAATTCCCCAAAGTGTTCAACAAAAGCAACCATCAACTTTTGTGCAAAGGCTAACATTTCCTCAGATATACTAGGGGACAGCAACATGTACATTCCAACGGAAAACAACATAAAATTGTCATACAGCTCACTGGGGAGTGAATCCTTCAAAACAACAGGACCCCAATATAACATGAAGGATCGGAACTCAGTAGCTTTCCACCGATCTATCTCCGACAGTCCCCTTGGTTTACGGTTAAACTCAGAAGGCGTGTAGAAACGTAGCTTTAGGAGTTTATCTGAAATGCCTGCTGCAGTTTGGGAAGGAAACTTTGTTGCTAAATGTTTCCCCTTTAACCATATATGAAGCATTTTCCTTGTAACTCCGAGACAACAGACATGCATGTAATCTGGTGGAAACATAGAAACCATCTTAACTAAACCAGATAAAGGGCTCTTTCCAATGTGATGTTCCTCATCAACCATGTCAGAGAAACTGGAGTCTGTCCTAAGTTTATGCTTTGTTTCAGGAAATGTCATTTTATTCATCCATACACCCTCCTGAAAGCATTTGTCACAACCTGAATAGCCATTGAATCCTTTGACCTGCTTAATATAAGCTCTTGCCGGCGCATCACAAATAAAGGCAGAAATTTCTACATTAAATTGCTTACCATTATAAATAATGCCATTACACAATACATTCTGAAGATCTTTGACAAACTGAGCCAGGTACTCAAAAACACTCACTGGCTTGCTTAGACCACAAAAAATGCCTACAACAAATGGGGACTTTGTGTAGTCACATGTCAGACATCCAAGTATGGGCCAAAACTGAAGTTTGGAACTTTTAAATAAAGGTAAGCCATCTATATTAAACTGGATATTAATAGTAGTCATAGTTGATGGTACACACAAACATGCCAACCGTGAAAGCACCCCTTTGACTATTCCAAAATGATAATAATCTCCCCCTTGAATTGTAGTGATGGGCACATTTCTGGGTGTTCCAAGCAATGTTCTCCCATCTTTTGGTAGGGTAGGGTGAAACATTGTCAAAATAGACAGCAAAGATGACAGTGCAACCAGAGAGATTGAATAGGATGTTGCCCAATACTTTAAACTTATCCTGAGCAAATCATTATTGTCATCACTGTCAAGCTCATCCTCCACTATACTTTCAAAATGTGCTTCTGACTCACCTGGCAAGTCAGTATTTTCATTCACAGCACTGATAGTTAGTCGTCTGTTTAGTGGCAAGTCTGAAATATCTTGACAAGGTAGTACATCCAACCTGCACTGACAAGAGGCTGCAACATGATATTTCTTCTGTTTCTTCCTTGGATTAGCATTAACTATTAACTTATACTCGGTGAGGATTTGCTGCTCTGTCTCTTTCAATAATTTGTTAACTCTACGTCTTTTAGCCCGAGAAGAAGCCGACATCTTAAAGAGTGTGGTGGTGCTTTACTCTAATGTAGACAAACTGCACCTGTTTACCTACAATTGTCTTCTTTCTTTAAAGCTGTTATATTTAAATATAGCTGGAAAAATAAAAAAAGGAGATGAAGAGATTCAGAATAAGATGCTGCATTTTAATATGCAAGATGAAACAAGCCGAAACATATTTGTACAATTAGATCCATATCAAGAAAGGCAATTATTATAATGCGGAAGTTACTGTTCATTTTAAAATACCAGCATAAGCAAATGCCTCACTATAGCAGGACCAAGCATCCTGAGACCTCACAAAGTGTACAACCCAACTTTAGTGTTATCAAAATCTGATTTAAAGTTAGTTTTTCAACATAATTATGCCATCACTGCTTATTTCCCTACCAAGCTGCAACTTAAGCGCAACACAATGCAGTTGGTTTATAATAAATAGGTTAAGATCAAGGTAGATTGGCCACACTTACCACAAAAGTGCTGGGGGTTGAATAATTAAATTCAGAAACAGGTTGCACCAATCCTGCTGCAAAGGGGCTATGTGGTTGGGACATACCAGTCATGAAATGGGGGAGGTGGACCACCTAACTCCTTTTAGTGACTTCTATGTGTTTTTGTGTCAACATATCACACATACATAGTCAGTCATAACATTTACAGACAAGTAAGAAGATGTACAGGACAGAATTACAACCCAATGTTACCAACACATACTACTTAAATTATAATGTGAGTAACCCTCACAAAAAATAAAAGTAGTTTCACCCGGAGTCAAAGGAGGAGAGGAGGAGAGTAGAAAGGGGGAGGGAGGTTGAGGGGTAGACAAGCCAGGTGAGAGGTGAAGGGTGGAGGGAGAGGGGTTGGGGGTTAGAATGTGAGAGTGAAGTGGAGGGGTGTAATAAACACCCCTCCACTTTTAGAACATTTAGATTACTAGTTCTTCCCCAAATCTTGTCCTCAATCAAACTGACCTGCGTGTTTTCAGTTCAGCAAAACCCTGTTAATCAGATGTCAATTAATATCATGTGTGCTGAATTAGGGAAATGCCTAAAACTTGTAGTGCCTGGAGGACCAGTGCTGAAACACACTGGACTCGACGTTGGCGGCATTTCATTTATTTGATGTTAACCACAAAACATCATTGATTTAATGACACAGTTTCAACATTAGTTAATTGGCTAGAATTGAATGGTTGTTTTATAGTTGATCCACCATCAATTGTCGACCTCAAACATACATGAAACCTTTGTGATAATAATTCAACATTGAATTAACATCGTGTGCTATCTAGGTAGTTCTTTCCCAAACCTTGTCCTCAATCAAACTGACCTGCGTGTTTTCAGTTCAGCAAAACCCTGTTAATTAGATGTCAATTAAAATCATGTGTGCTGAATTAGGGAAATGCCTAAAACTTGCAGGGCAGTGTGCCTGGTGCCGGTGCTGAAAAACACTGGATTCAATTTTGTCATTTCAATCAATGGATGTTAATTGGCTAGAATTGAATGGTTGTTTTATAGTTGATCCACCATCAATTGTCGACCTCAACCAAACATGCAACCTTTGTGATGGTAATTCAACATTGAATTAACATATATTCCAACAAGCCAACAGCGAAGCAGCTGTGTGGTTGGGCTATCCCACTCATGTAAACGGTGGGGGTGGACCGCTCCACTCCTTTTAGTAAGTTGTAGATGTTTTTGTGTCAATATATCACACACACACATTCAGTGAGAATTGTTATGAACAAGTAAGAAAATGTACAGAAAGGAATCAGCACCCACTATCCTCTACAGTGCTTAATTTAAATGTGATAACCCCCGCTCAGTAATAAAATGCTCTGACCCAGAGCTCTGATGAGGAGGAGAGGAGGGGAAGGGGTGAGGCAAAACAGCTGACATTGATTCAATATTGATCAGATGTTGATCAGACATAGGCTTTTCAGTCATTAGATTTCAACCACAAAACAACATTGATTCAATGACACAGTTTCAACACTGGTTACTTGGCTAGAGGTGGATGGTTGTTTGATGGTTGATCCACCGTCATTTGTCGACTTCAACCAAAAATCAACGATTCTAACTATTTTTCAACGTTGATTTAACATCATGTGCTATCTGGGTGGTTGATCTCAGTGTTTTAATAAACAGT
This sequence comes from Xiphophorus hellerii, assembly GCF_003331165.1. Classification (NCBI taxonomy): domain Eukaryota; kingdom Metazoa; phylum Chordata; class Actinopteri; order Cyprinodontiformes; family Poeciliidae; genus Xiphophorus; species Xiphophorus hellerii. The sequence goes on along the minus strand of NC_045689.1, from coordinate 159,596 downwards.
AACTTAATTTTCTTACTTCTTAATTTAAAGTTGGACATGAAGGATGTTGGTCAGTAAATCAGTAGAGTTTGAATGAAGGTCTGAATGAATTAATATGGATTAAAATGTTGCATGGAAACAAAAACAACCAAGCTTGTGAAGAGCAACAATTCAGATTGTCTGTAAACCCACTGAAGCAGTGAAACCCAGCATCTTCCAGACTGGGAACACTGGCATCAGTCATGATACCAAATATAATTCAATGAAGTACTTAAAACCAGAAATCATCAATGTTCTGAGGTTCTGTTCTGACCCAGTTTCTGGTCCCTTGTTTTTTGTGGACCTTCATGAACATCTTCAGCTCCAGCCTGTTGCTAGTGAAATATTTCACTGATGAAGAAATGTCTTCACAGGAGGAGCTTTGGTGAGGAGGAGCATCCATCCTGCTGTGCTTTGGGTCAGAATGTTCTGATGGATCCGGTCTGTACCAGCTGCCCCCAGTATGGGAAACGACCCAGAACAGGATCTGGACTGATGACAGCCAATCAGAGCAGCTGTGCTCCAGGTGAGACTGAACATCTCCAATCAGAGCTTCCTTCTGTCGTCTCTGTGGAACCAGATCCACGTCTTTAGTTGAGATTTGGAAATTTAAGGTTTAAAAGTCTTTTTGTGGTCAGTTGTTTCAACTGAATCTGTCTTTTTCCAGCTGGTGTAACTGGAACTTATGTCCAGGTAACTGGGCTTAATAAAGTCCTCATTTAATTTGAGCCTGTTAAAAAAATGGCCACAAGATAAATGTACAAATTTAACTTTTTATTTTGTTCATCTTTAAAATTATAAGTGAAGACTCTTACTCTGAAGGGTCATGTTGCAGCATAACATGTCATCAGCTCTAAATAAAACAAACACTTCATAGAATCAATTTGATGATTCTTACAGATAATTTTATTTGTGTTTCAGCACATTATGAGGTTAAGGGGAATGAAATAGCAGAGAGGATGGCTAAGGAGAGCAGCAATCGGGTTTTGGTTGATATTAATGTGACGTTTAGCATAACAGAAATAAAGTGTATAATAAAACAATAAAAGAGAGGTGGCAAAAGTTATAGGTCAGCAAATTGCCCAGCTGCCAATATGGTTAATCTGACCTTGCTGAAAATGATTTTTGTTCTACTTTTATTGGTTATTACACCAGGCCTTTAAGGTTCTGCTGGAAAGTTGGAGTTTCTAATTTGGGAAATGACTAAAGGACAATTCCACGTAATTTCTTTCTACCTTGAGCATCTTTAATGTGATCTACTTCAAAAACTAAAATATGTAGACTTCAATCATGGTGTAGATTATTCAGGCCAGAATATCTAAAACCAAGTTTGTAGTTTTTTTTCTTTCCCTAAACGAAGCTGCATTAAAGCTTTGATTTGTGAAACTTCAATACAGGTTTGATTTCAACCCTTTTAATGTATCTGGACCACAGTCACCATGTCTCTCTATGAAAAGGGAGAACATGGTGGATTTCACTAAGCAGAAATGATTTAAACTCTGTCACAGAGTTTAAATCACTTTCTGCCCATTAGAAAGTGACTTTGAGTAACCTCAGAGGTCACTGAAGTCTCTGAAAAGCTCCCTGGTTCAAGGTGTGGTTGAGGTTCAGCCTGGCAGATGATGGTAAATGTAGAATATAGTAAGGAGTTATGTTACAGAGAAGCTTCTTCAGGAAGTGAATAGTTTGTGAGATCCAAATGGTTTTGGAGACAATCAGGCAGATGAATGTGAGGACAGCAGAGCTGCAGCAGACAACAGAGGAGTGGAGGAGAATCTGGGGACCAACAAGGCATCCTTAGACCATGGAGGCACAGAAATCACAAGAGGTGAACTGGAGAAAGATTACTAGAAACAATAACTACATGCTATAGTGAAGAGTTAAAAACTCAGAGAGATAACTAGTAACTTGTCCCTGAAGGTTATCCTGCAATAGTCAGCCCCGCCCACTCCTCACTACTTCACAGGGCTGCCTACTGACCAGTTCTCTGTCTAACAGGTCCGGAAAATCTCTGAGACCTGGGTATTACCCTAAAAGTACTCTATAAGAGATAATCTATTTAAACTGGTGGCGAAAGTGATTCGTCTAGCTCTAACTACCTCCAATCCAGAAGTTATGACCCTTTTCAGTTAAGAAACAATCAGCTGAGTAGCCCTCACAGCTGCATAATTCCAATAACCACTCCTGTTAACGGTAGCCCACTTTCTAAATCATAACTTGCACTTGGAACCGGCTAGATTATGTTTAGTGACTTAGATGTAAGTCCCAGGGTCATTATTTACTCTCACCAAAGGAAATTATGAAGCCTCCTATTTACTGGAATCATGTACATTAGTTTTACCTTAATTGAAAGAACTGAACAAAGATTAAATGACTCTATTAATTCCAATGTCCACCAACCTCATTAGAATTTTATAATATAAATTTATTAAGCAAGCTTAAGCAGGGATATGCGACATACAAATCAATAATCAATCTTATATAATTCAAAAACAGTGTAATAAAATTTACATGTACAATCATACTACCCTGTCTCCTTTCCCTAACTTTAAGTCGCACGTTCTGAAATGGAATTTCAATGAGCAGATTCAACTCATACCCAGACGATGGTGGATCTTTTGGCAACAGGAATTTCTAGCATTCTTGGTTGAGGTCTTTGCCTTGTGTGGAAAAATCCTCCTTAGAAAGGAAACAAAGCAGAACGGGTCCGAATCCTTTTGCAAACCCAGTTCCTCATCCTTGAGGGACCTTTGTCCTTCCTCCAAGTCTTGTTGCAGAGTTGAAATTGCTGGGTTGAGACGAGACCAACGGTCGAATGAAGAACCGGAGATGGGGCGATGGGACCCAGTCCTTTCTTAGCGGTGTGAAGTCCGAGCTCCCCCGTGGTTCTGAAGTGCGGTCCGTAGCTCAATCTGCTCTTGTAGGTTTGTCTCCTCTTCTACGCCGCCGGACTGGGAACAACTGGTTCCTCTTTGCAGCCCCTTTTTATACATTTCTCCACCATGTGTGTGTATGGGGAGGTTTGGTCTACGTGACTCTCCTCACATCTGCTGTCTCTCATGAAAAAGTCCCCACATTTCCCAACCTCTTTTTGCTGACCGTAGTGGAAGTTCCTGTACTTCCCCATTCTCCGTTGCTTCAGCCAAACTCACCGCACCGCCTTGGCCATCTGTTCAGAACTGCTTGAGACATTTCCTGTTTCAGGGCTGTACTGCATTCCTCTCTTTTTCTATAACTCACTATTACATTCAACCTGTTGTTAAACCTGTTTGAATTGATTTCAAATTATCACAAGTTCAAATTATCACCAGTTTGATCCTCAGTTAATAATCAATCACATCTCTTACTTATTATAATTCATCAATCATAATCTTTCCACAGTTAAATCATTACAGAAATCATTACAGATCACATTTCAGACAATGCATTTCAGAAGGTTATTATGTGATTACTTGTATTCATTTTACTATTTATTCATATTCAATTTAATTAGCTTTTAATCAAACTACAAGATTACTTATTTTCTCTCAGGCCTCTTAGGCACCTTTTCTGCATGCACCCGGAAAGATCTCACACCCTATGCCAGTTTTCTTGACATCCCCTGTCTGCCAGATCCTGGCTTTTACCTGGATTTATGGCCAAATGTTCACTAATCACAATCTATAGTTTAAAGTTTTCTGCTATTAGTGTAGAATAATGTAGCCCATATTTTAAGAGTGCAAGTATTTCAGCTTTTAAACTCAAGCAGATTGAAAATGCTCAACCAGTAGGTGGCCCTAATGGGTAAAGGCCCTTTACCCATTTCCTGAATGGGAAGCTCAATCTGAAGCCAACTTCAGCTCTGTAAAATCCAAACTGTTTCCTGAGTTTGATTCCATGAATGAGAAGTTAGATGGTGAACCACAACTCAGACCTCAATAAAAACCTAAACTAACAGGAGCTGTTCCCTCTGCTGGACGTTGTTTCCATCAGAACTAGTTTGATTTGGCCATAATTTTGTGATAAAACAGCAGTGGCCTCAGAGGCCATCAAAGAGGACAATTTGATACATGGGTCTATGCAGTTGTTTATTAAATTAATGTCTATTTTTGTGACTCTCATTCCAAGTATTTTGTGTAATTATGACTGCAAATATCTCAGTAAACTTGAAATAAGATGAAAATATGCAGATATTGTCTCAGGAAGATATAGAAGCTTGTTTAAAGTCCATATTTCTTGAATATTTTTCAATTTCCATATAGATTTTATATATTTTTAAACTTGTCTTGAGAAAGATATTTTTTGTTGCTTTTTTATGGTGTTAATATGTTTTAAACACTGAGAGCTGAAATAGATTTGAAAGATAAAACTTTACATCCCAATGAATCAACAGCAGCAACTTTAACTTTAATAGAAAAAATACTTAAGTTGAGATAATAGTTTTCTTTTAATACACAACTGTAAGTAAAACAAATATGAGGGATTTATAGCTGAAAAAACTAAAAGAAAACAATCAAATGGTTTTATGTTTTTTATGTTGCTGAACTTTGTGTTTATTTTGCTTTATTCTTTACCAAATGATAAACCAGCAGTCTAAATGTTTTCTCTGGTCTGAGGTTATTAATACATCCCAGCCTATCACTGCTCTCATTACCTGAATCTCTTACTGGTCCCACTGTTTTCTCCAATATATTCTAGTAACAATAATCACATCATCAGTGTTACATGTTCAACCCAACAACCTGTGGGTTTGATTGGAAGTGGCTCTGTTTTCAGCCTTTTGTGATAAATAAAATAAAACTCAAAATTTTCTTAAAGCTGGTGATGATTTTGATGCATGAAGACAAAAAGGTGAAAAACAACCTGCTTTAAAACTGTTTTAACAGAAAGAGGGAAGGAATGTTGGAGAGACAGAAACTTTTATTTACTCTGACAATATAACACAGACTGAATTATATATATTTACAGTATAAATGCAAAATGTAATAATCCTTACAATCTGTTGGCCCAACAATTTCCAGTCTGTAATTGTTCTTTAAAGAATCCAATCCAGTCTCTGACTGAGAAAAGTCATTTTAAATGTGAACATTAACGATGTAATGAGTCATTTCTTTGGCAGATTAGAGCTTTTTATCCAGATTTCTTTCATAAAGGCTGGAAAATGCAGGGAGGAAACATTTTTCTGTTTCTATAAGGACAATGATAAGAAGAGTTGATGTTACTGAAAACTCCTGCATTCAATGACCCTGATGGTTCTGTTCCAACTTTATCACTGAATCATGTTTTTTACTACAGTTGTCTTCTGTGTTTCATTTTTACTTTTGAAACTGAATTGTAAATGTGTGGCAGTGAGCATGTGGATGAAACTGTTTAAAGCTGATAGGAGTTGACAAAAATATATTTTGGTGAAATGAAGCAGTTTGAGTCCAATTTACACGTTGCTAAACCAGAGGATGTGGATTTGGCTCCATCCTGTGGCCAGATATGATCACTGCACTATGGAGGCCTGGTGATTCTCCTTTGGTCTATATGGAGTTTTATATGGGCAAAAATTAAAGTTTTATTTGGTGTTATTCAAAGAAAGAAGCTCAGATTCTTAGCAAACTTTGAAGAATTACTCAGACTGATGTATTTCACTAGTGAGAGAAATTTAGATTGTCAAAGGTTTGTGTTTAAAACACAAACTTGTGAAAAAACAGAGTGAGGAATATTAAAATATCTCCATACATGGAGTATGGAATATTCAGAACAATTCAAAGAAAGCATCCTGGAAAATCTTGCTCATTTGGATGAACATGTGATATATATACGTATATATCATATATATCATGTCTGAATGTTTACTGTTAACAATATTCAACCCACTGTTGCCAACTCACTGGCTTTCTTCCTATATTTAGCAAAATTTCAGACAAAAAAAAAACTTATCGGTCAAAATCAGCAGGTCAGGTTTTTTAAAGTTCGGTAATCTGCCAGAGAACAACAATTTCTACATACATTATCAAATATATTGTAAAAACAAATCACTTCTTTATGAAATTGTGTGTTTTTGTTATTGTGATGACATATTAATCGTTATAAAAAAAAAATCAGCTCCACTGAGGGGGCCCATTACTGGCCCTGGGGCCCTAAGCGGCTGCTTAGTTTGCTTACGCCTTGGGCCGGCCCTGAGACTGATGTTGGAATAACTTTCATTAAGTTTTCTCTAATTATTGAATTATGTTTCCTTCATAGAAGTTTATGAAGAAGAACCAAACTGGCCACTTTATTAGTCCAGTTACTTGTTAGAATATTGCAAAATGTTTTTATTTTGATTGTTTTTCTTTCTTTCTTCAGATTTTGTTGGTCAGTATCATCCTGACCTTAAAGAGTTTCTGAAGAAGAAGTTCCAGAGTCTCTCTGAAGGCGTCGCTGAACCTGGAAATCAAACCGTTCTGAACCAGATCTACACAAAGCTCCACATCACAGAGGGGTTAACTAGAGAGGTCAACCAGGAACATGAGGTCAGACAGATTGAAACAGCATCCAGGAAACAAGAAACAATCAGAAGAGAAGACATCTTTAAAGTCCCACCTGGAAGAGATCAACCAATCAGAACAGTGATGACCATGGGAGTGGCTGGCATTGGGAAAACACTGTTAACACAGAAGTTCACTCTAGACTGGGCTGAAGGCGAAACCAACCAGAACATTGATTTCATATTTCCATTCACTTTCAGAGAGCTGAATATGTTGAAAGAAGAAAAGTTCAGTTTATTAGGACTGATTCATAAATTATTTTCTAAAACCAAAGAAATCAGCAGCTTTGAAACGTTCCAGGTTCTGTTCATCTTTGATGGTCTGGATGAAAGTCGATTTACTCTGGATTTCAAGAACAATCCGATCCTGACTGATGTTACAGAGTCCAGCTCAGTGGATGTTCTGGTGACAAACCTCATCAGGAGGAAACTGCTTCCCTCTGCTCTCCTCTGGATAACCACACGACCTGCAGCAGCCAATCAGATCCCTGCTGAGTGTGTTGGCATGGCAACAGAGGTCAGAGGGTTCACTGACCCCCAGAAGGAGGAGTACTTCAGGAAGAGATTCAGAGATGATGAAGAGAAGGCCAGCAGGATCATCTCCCACATCCAGAAATCAAAAAGTCTCCACATCATGTGTCACATCCCAGTTTTCTGCTGGATCACTGCTAAAGTTCTGGAGGATGTGATGATGACCAGAGAGGGAGAAAAACTGCCAAAGACTCTGACTGAGATGTACATAGCATTCCTGGAGGTTAACTTCGCAATCAAGAAGGAAAAGTATGATGGAGGAAAAAAGACAAGATCAATCTGGAGTCCAGAGAACAAGAAGCTGATTGAGTCTCTAGGAAAACTGGCTTTTGAGCAGCTGCTGGAGGGAAACCTGATCTTCTATGACAAAGAGCTCAAAAAGTGCGACATCAACATCAAAGATGCTGCGTTGTTCTCAGGAGTGTTCACTGAAATGTTTAAAAGAGAGAGAGGGACGTGCGACATCTCCGTCTACTCCTTTGTTCATCTGAGCATCCAGGAGTTTCTGGCTGCAGTCTACATGCTCCACTGTTTCACCAGCAGGAAGTCAGAGGTGATCATGACGTTTCTGGGAGAAAAATACAGAGAAACATCTCTAGATGAGTTCATGAAGAAAGTCATGGAGAAATCCCTCAGCAGTAAAAATGGCCACCTGGACCTGTTTGTCCGCTTCCTTCATGGTCTCACTGTGGAGTCCAACCAGAGACTCTTAGAAGATCTGCTGGGTCAGACAGAGAACAGTCCAGAAACCATCCAGAGAATCATCACCAACCTGAAGGAGATGAACACTGAATATATCTCTCCTGACAGAAACATCAACATCTTCTACTGTCTGGTGGAGATGAACGACGTCTCATTTTATCAGGAGATCCAACGGCTGCTGGATTCAGGGAAGGAGCTCTCAGAGACTGACTGTTCAGCTCTGGCCTTCATGCTGCAGATGTCAGAGGTTCTGGATGAGTTGGACCTGGAGAAGTACAACACATCATCAGATGGACGACAGAGACTGGTTCCAGCTGTGAGGAACTGCAGAAAGGCTCGGTGAGTCCAGATGTTTTCATTGTGTGAATGCTGATTCAGCTCTATTGTCCTCCTGTTTCTTCTTCTTCTTCAAGTTGCTTCTGGATGTTTTTGGTCTTTAACTTCTTCCTTCATCCTCTGGACTATTTCAGCCATTCAACCATCTAAACATTCAGCTCATCCAGGACAGCTGCAGCTTCTGGTTTTAGACATTTTGATCATTTTAAAAATATTTAACTTTTTATCAGTTTTCATGTTTAAATGAATAGAAAACCCTGAACTCTAGAAAAAAATCTATTTTGTCTGAAAGATCCAATCAGCCAGAGAGACTTTTACACTTTAAACTCCTCTTCACTCATTGAGCCGCTACTCCTTTTAGGATCTTTGTCTTTTTTAAAAATTATAAAATCACTGTTTAGGTTTGATGGACACTTTAAAATAACCCCAATAATTGCTGCTGTTGTCATGGAAACCAGTTAGAAACTTAGTGAACCAACTTTTCCTCCTCCCACTAGTTTCCTCTGAGTTTGTAAATGAGAGCAAAATGTGGTGATTGTTGTCTGGCTCCAGAAAAAGTCCTAGTTTCTGTCAGATCCTCCCAAAGCTCTGAGAACTCTGCTTCCAGAGCTGGAACCATTTTCCTCATCAACTCTTCATCTGCAGCTTTTGTTGAAGCTGTTAGCCATGAAGACCTGGAGAGACATGAGCTTCAACTCTTTAGACATCCCAGCCTCTTCTAGTTACTGGAGAACTTTCACTGCTTCACCATGAAAAATGCTGCTGGACCCAAACGCTCTGTTTTGGTCTTCAGCTCTTTAAGAGTTTAGCAACAATTTCTTCTGACATCCAAACCTTTGTTCCTCTGAGCCAAACGGTCTAGTCCAAGTCCGAGCTGTGAGCAGTTCCTCCTCCTCTCCATCATCTCCAGTAGTTTCCTTCATCAGCTCAGTCAGCCTCTTCATCAGCTGCTTCAGCTCCTTTGAGGCTCTGATGCTGCAGCTCCATCAGATGCTGCAGAGAAAACTGAACTTTCCTTCACAGATGATAGAAGATCTTCAACATCTGACTGCAGCTGAAGGTCTGAGGACATGAAGCCTGGACCAGAACCAGAACCAGAACCTGGACTTTAACCAGGAACTGCACAGATTCTCTGTGGGGTCAAACTCAGTAAATTGAAGATCAGATGTTGATCAGATGATGACATCACTGTTATCATATTTTAGTCTGTTTATGATCCAGATTTATTTCATTAGAACTGAATTTATTTCTTCTCTAATCACAGACTTTGTGACTGGAGGCTCCAAAAGGCTGAATGTGAAGTTGTGGCCTCGGCTCTGAAGTCCAACCCAGATCTGACTGAACTGGAAATAAATCATATCCTCATAAATGAAGGTAGAGACTCTGATCTGAAGCCTCTGCTTGAGATCCTGGAGAGTTCAGTCAGTAAAGTGAAGAATCTGGGGTTTGTTTTCTTTATTTATACAATAAAATCATTCATTTATACTTTAAACATTAGTTTAATTAATGCTTTTATTCTAATATATTTTATTTCATAACAACCTGTTTAAATGTCAGAATAAAATCTCTAAAACTTTTTACCTTATATATTATTATTTTTCTTATATCAGACTTTGAGATTATTGAACTTTGTTTTTCAGTTTTTTACATTAAAATGTTTTTTTACTGATGAACAAAATGAGTAAAATAATTCAAATGATGTAAATTAATGATGGAGATGTTTCAGTTTGGTTTGGTAAAGATTCAGATTGTTTTATTTCTCATTTCTGATTCTCATCTTTACATCCAGAATGAAATGTTGTTCCTCCAGAGTCGAGCCACAAACACTGACAAGTTCAAATCATCATTAATGACCAAATCTAAGAAATGACTGATTGTAGAAAAGCAAATCTAGATGAAATGAATGAAAGTGAGGTTTGCAGCAGCAGCAGGTTCCTCAGCTTTGTCCTGAAGCTGTGGTTCTGTTGGGCCGGGTCAGAGAGGAACCGTCCTCTTCAGTCTGACAGCTGTCAGTCGGTTGGAGCCTCGTCTCTGTGATGATGCTTCATCAGGTCACGTCTCCTTAGGAAATAATGGCCTCCATTGGCTTTCAGCAGCTTTAATAAGAACCCAAGGCCATTAATGAAGAAACTGAGTGGTTCTGATCCAGTTACCAAGTCGGGTCTCCAGCTGATGATCAGGAACCAGCAGAAATAGCTCAACTCATCCAGGCTGATAGAAAACTTTGAGTTTCTTTATTGATCAAATGTTCTGGTTCTGCTGGTTTGGACTCTTTAAACCAGTTTGACTGGATCAGATGTTAGAATCAGTTCATCATGTTTCTTTTACATTCAGGGAAATTAATTTTCTACATTTTTATTATTTATTTGTTCATGTTTCAGTTTTAACCTGCATCCTGTTGGCTTCAGCTCACATCTTTTATTCTTTATTCAGATTGTGGGACTGCAGGTTATCAGAGACCAGCTGGACTTCTCTGTTCTCAGCTCTGAAGTCCAACCCGACCCATCTGACAGAACTGAACCTGATCGCAACCAACCTGGGAGATTCTGGAGTGAAGGAGCTCTGTGGTTTTCTACAGACTGAAGGCTGCAGACTGGAGAGATTGATGTATGTAATTATATAATTATTTATATTTCTGTGAATAATTATATATAATTGATCATTAATCAAATTAATTTCTTCTGTTCTAATAAATATTTTCTGAGTTTGTTCCTGGACTTGGATCCAGAGTTTAATTTAGTCCCTCTGTGTAACTGAGTTGGACCTGCTGATCTGAGGTCAGAACAGGACAGCATTCGGACCCCCAGTGTGTAGAAATCCCCCTCATGTGAAGCAGGTCAAAGGTCATTCAACCCAGTCTAGAAAAGTGAATTTCTGGAATCTGACAGGAACAAATCAATAATCAATGATTGATGCTTCAACACTTTGATCAGAACCTGGAATGATTTTACTGACTAAAATCCTCCAACACAACATGACCCAGTACCAGGTTCTGGTTCTGGTTCTGGTTCTGAAGTCAGCAGGTCTTTATTGAAGCAGCAGCTTGTTGGCATTAATATTGATGAGAATCTTTAACTGGTTCTGTTGGACTGGTTAACCTGCATCCTGTTGGCTTCAGCTCACATCTTTTATTCTTTATTCAGATTGTTGAGGAAATGCAGTTTATCAAAGATCAGCTGTGATTATTTGGCCTCAACTCTGAAGTCCAACCCGACCCGTCTGACAGAACTGAACCTGAGAGAAAACAACCTGAAGGATTCAGATGTTCAGCAGCTGAAGAATCTTGTAAAGACTTTAAAGTAAGTAAATGTTTGTAGTGAGTCCAGCTGCTGTCAGCATATTGAACTAAACCCAGTTAGCATCAAAGCAAAGATCCAGTGTTCCCAGTAAAGCTGCAGCATCTCAGTGGGAGGAGAATGGTTCAGGCTTCCTGATTGGACACAGAGACAGCAATCAGCCAATCAGAGGAGCAGCAGCTTGCTGTGTTCCTGCGTTTGTGTTGGTGTGAAGATGAGTGTTGTTGCTGTGTCCATGTCTCCAGGAAGTCCAGCTGGACTCCAGCGTCCAGCCGTCCAACATGTCTAGAGACAGTGGTCCTCATCCATCAAACTGTGGCAGCAGCAGATCTGATCTCAGATCTGTTTGTTCTCTCAGTTCAACAGGAAACAACTGATCAGGTTCATCTTGGTCACAGCTCTGAGATCAGTCTGACTGCAGCCTGGAAACCATCTAGTGGATGTGCTGCGTCACTGACTGCTGCTGGAGAGAGGCTGGAAACACTCACTGATCTGCTCTCTCCTTCCTTCTTCTCTCTGCAGGTTCTGATCTCTGTGAAGTAAAAAATGGTCTCAGTGTCCTGCTGATCCTCAGAGGTTGAAGCTGCAGCAGTTTGAGTCTAAAGAGACTCTGACTGGATCATGATGATGACGACCTCTGACCTCCAAGGTTTTCCTCCCATTTATTTTCTCATGTCTGTCATTTAGTGTCTGATATTGTTTGTCTCTTTGGATCAATAAAGATCCAATTCAAACTGGGCTCCATTTAGAGGCTTCATGGAGTTTTGATCTGAACTGGATTCAACTGGAAAGTTGATCTTTTTTCTCTCTGATTCATTTTCATCCTGGAACCAGAAATGGTCTGAGAATGGAAACATGGGAATCATTTTCAGTTCAGCTTTGAAGCCATGAAAGACACTTCAAACCTCTTTTCTCTGCTGCTTCTTCCTTCTGCTGACATGAAAATGTTCCTCAAAGCTCCACAGATAAAAAGATGCTTTACTGGAAACTGCAGAGAAACTTCAGCTTCCATCACAGAAACCAGTTTAACCAGTTTAGAACTGGATGTCCTACAGAAACTCTGATCTTAGAGCAGTTTTCAGGAACATGTGGAACCTGGAAAAAAAAAGATTTTATATATTTTATGTTCATTGTAAAAACTAAATCTTGAAGTTTTACGTCATCATTGATTCTCAGCTTTAATTTCTCTCAGTTTGTTTTGGTTTTTACTTTTTTAACTCCATATTTCATGTTTTGAGTTTTCTAGAGAACTTCAGGCTCTTTACTGTGATTTTACTGATTTATTCAAACCTCAGAGAATCACTGGGATAATGTGCTGATTGGTTCATGTTTGATTTTCATAATTCTTCTAATGCAATGTGGGTTGCTGGACGTTTAACGACCAAATAAAGTTTTTAAAAAATCTTTGTGTATTTTTTATGCAGCTGACTGTGTACACATATAATAACTAAACCTTCATTTTAATCCTCCAGGCCATTTTTGCTGTATTATAAGTTTTCACATTTAGTTTCACAGCTTAAATTAGTAAAAGCAGAAACATCTCAAGTTGATTTCAGCTTTAAGCTACTAATTTAGCCAGCAGTTTATTTTTGCAGTATTCAGACTGAAGATGTTTTTTTAATAAAACAGATGAGAATCAATCTTTTCAATCAAAACTCGATTAATTAAATCAGCTATTGAATTAGAATAATAACTTGTATAAAACTGCCATTTCTGTCTGGTTAATGGTGCAGCAGATCCTGCAGGGGGCGCTCTGGGGCCTCAGTGTTCAGGTCGGTTACAGTCTCATCTCCCAGACTCCTGAATCTTCTGGTTCCTTCCTGAAATGATTTCCTGCAATAAAATGTTGGTTGGAAATGAGCAGAAAACTGAGAAAAACCTGAAAAAGTTCAAATCTGACCTAAAGTTTTACAGCTCAACTCACTGAGGAAACAAAGAGAGGAAACATGGAAGGAAAGGAATTTAATATCACCTGGAAGGGGGCGGAGCCTCAGGTGAGTGAAGGGGCGGGGCCTCAGCTCTAGTCAGGTTTGGATCAGAACCGGTTCAGACTCCATTTAGCAGCAGAGCAGAGTCTGGATCAGGTGAGTTTTCACTTCTTCTTGTTTTCCTCTCTGGGTTTTCTCTCTGTGGAGGAACCAGAACCAGAACTCGGCCCGGTTCTCCTTCAGAGCCAAGCTGCTGGCTTCATGGAGCTGTGGTTCTGGTCGGGTTCTGGTTTCCTGCTGATCAGAACTAACAAACTGACAGCAGATTTCTACAAGCTCTCTTAAAGCTGCAGTTTCCTGTTGCTGAGCTGAACTGGTTCCAGTATCTTTACTGGTTCTGCTGCTCTTCCTCCTGCTTCATTTTGCGTGTCGGTTTTCACAATAAAAGCGTGATGAGCCGCTGCTTCATGGGTTTTTGTATTTGATCGCATCAGAGGAATATTTGTCTTCATCAGTGGCCGAAATAAAAGGAACCTTTTATAGTTCATGTGTATTAATGATTTTGATGATGGCTTCACAAATGTAATGTTTGTTACCAGTTTTCTCAATGGTTGATTATTTTGTGACTTTATATTTGTGTGTTTTTATTATGTAAAACACTTTGACTGCATTGTTGCTGAAATGTGCTACACAAATAAACCTGATTGAAAAGGAGCCAGCAAGAAGAAAAAAATCAGGGAAAACTTGATATGTTCGCTCACAAGATTCTTCAAAAACAATAATTAAACCCTTCACCTCCAAAATTCTCACCTTCTTGAAATTATTTCCACTATTTCTTTGCTCTGCAAAAATATATCAGTCTTGCACAGCAGAAACGACTTAAAGCTGTTGGAAAAGTAAAATTCTGGCTGATGAGTAAAAATATAAGGGATCAGATCAGAGAGCCAATAGAAATCCAAGAAAAAGAACTTTTGAAGAATTTTAGTTTTTCAGGAGGCAAATCAAAACTCAAAGAAAACTGTTTGCCCCAACAAGCGCTGCACTCCGAATCCACTAAAACAAATATTTATTGTCAAATCAGTCAGTGACAAAAGAAAACAGCCACTGACAGTCAACATATATCAGGATTGACTACAAATTATTGTAATAACTAATAAAGATGAGTTAAATAGGATTTAATTGACTCTCCTGTTACTAAACGTGAGTTTGACAAGAACTTTGACAATATTGCATTTACTAATTGTTTTTAAATATGTCTATCTGAGTGACAAGGCTGCCACAGTTTCACCAGCAGATGTCACTAGTGAGAAATGAATGAAGCATCGAGTTATGAACTTTTGGGCAAAGCAATGGGCCGGGAAGCTTCATTGCTTCATGAGGCTTCATTTGACCATCACTACTCTTTAGACACTTTGTCTCATGCAGAGCAACAACCAGCCTCTGATGACATCACTAGAGGCGACCAATCAGAGGCCTTCAGGTCACATGATGGAGGTTTTTGTGTCCACACAATGAAAGGTCAATAGTTCATCTTTGTAAATCATGTCAGTGGTTTTATCGTGTCGGCGACACTTTAAGTTTTTTGCCAACTTTCATAAAAATAGAAGAAGAAGAAAAAAGTGCAGATGAGCTTCGTCTGCAGAGGATTCTTCAGGTCAGAGGTCACATCTAATTAGAAACATTTCTCTCCTAGATTCATATGGAGGAAACTAGAAAGAACAAGAGACTCTGCAGCTGCAGCAGGAATGAGAAGCAAAGAATCTGGTTCAGCCTGTCAGTGGCGACGGGATTAAAACTTTCTGCAGTTTTTGCTGTCAGGAGTTTCCAGTTGGACATGGAGGTGAGAACGATTCATCTCAGCAGCTTCACTGAAGCTCAATGGGTTTTTCAGCTACAATGCAGCTTGATGCTGCTTTAGTTTTTCATTCTGGTTTGAAGTTTTGCTTTTAAAACATCTTCTGTTCTCTGAGGCCACCAGCTGGAAACATGGAAGGAGAAAAATCTGAACATTGTGTGGATTAAATCCCTGGTTTTATTCCAGAATGTTACATGGAATAACAGGAACAGGATTAAATCATGTTCTGGTGGATGAAACTCAAATGTGAAGGAAATCAGAACAGGAGCAGCAGGAGTTCATCCTGCAGTCGGTGGGTTGCTGGTTCGATTCCCGGCCTCATCGTTTGTGTCCCTCCACAGTCGCTCCGTTTCCATCAACTATAAAAACTGAGAAATGTAACGGAATAAACCCACTGAGGGGTTTGGATGAAAGTTTTAGCGGTAGGATGAGGAGGTTTTTCAGCCAATCGAAACACTTTTTTTCACATCACGAGTCACGTGATCAACAGCCGGATGTTACTGCTGGACGGAAACCAGGAAGACGGCAGGAAGTGTTTGGAGGATGATGGTTTGTTTTAGTTTTTTCTGGCTCCTCCAGAGCTTCACGGCATCAGGTGAGAAAAAGCTGAGAGTCGTTCCAACATGTTGAATCCACCGCTCTTCTGTCAAAATACAATTTCCCAAAACGCAGCACAGGTAGCCGCTCCACAGTAGGCGGGGCTTATCGCTCCAAGGCCTGAACGAGACGCTGACGTCTCCTCTGATTGGCTGATAGATGATGAGCGCTAGCGCCACCATGGCTGAGTTATGAGTTTGAACTTTCCATCCGTGTCTGCCATGAATATTAATGACTTTTCTCTGGAGATAAATTATTCACATGTGGTTTAAATTTCATTTCTTATTTCATGGAAACACTGCAACAGTGAAATTGTGTTTTTTTGACATTAGCAGAAAACAGACTGAGATTTGCTGACAGTTGTCATGGAAACCTCCCAGAGTGATGAAGAGTCCTCCAGGCCTTCATCGCCGCAGCTTGTTCTGGCTGCTGCTGCAGCACCCAGACACCAGCGGCCCTCGGGGGCCCGGCGGTGGCAGCATCATGCCGCCGCCTCTCTGTGTTTCCTGCAGGAGAAGGAAGGCGGCGTCCTGCCGTCCTGGAGGATCTGCTGTTCTCCACCATGGCAGAGGGACAGGAGGACGTCCCAGCGTGAGTCTCCAGAGGACGGACACGGAGACGCCGTCCGCCTCGCCGTCTCTGCCTTCAGGCTCTGAAATCCACGGGGCGTCGGACCGGAGACCCTCGGCTCAAAGAGGTCAAGGAGACGCTGAAGGTCACCATGGAGACGACCTCAGACGGAGCGCTGGACCGACTCCTCCTCAAGAAGTACGCTTTATTTATCTTTCTACTTTATGGCTTTAAAACACTTTTCTCTTTTTATTGGCTTTTATTTTGTTTTTATTACAAATTCAGATTCTTTTTTGTCATTATTATGAAAAGTTTTAGTTTTTAATTTGGGTTTTATCCAAAATAGTTTCATTATAATAAAACTAATTCTAATTTTATTAGTTCTTTAAATTTCTTCAGAGTAAAAAGTGTTTTTATTTTTGAGAAGGCTATATTTATCTTAAAATAATGTTTTATATGTTGAAGCTTTTTACTTTCACTATGACCTTGAAAAGCATCAAAATGACTCACATCAACTGGGACCAGCTTCCCCTCAGCATGATGCTGCCTCCTCCATGTTTGGACCCGAGGTGTCCCCGTAGCGTTTCCATGGCGACAGCGTTTCTGCTGGTGTCACGTGCAGGTGTAGCAACAGGCCGACGACGAGGCGGTCACCGACCTCAGAACATTTTACGTTTCTATTTCAAATAGTTTCCAGACGTCGATCAGGATGTTGAAGATTTTCAGTTTTATTTTTCATCTGATCTGTTTGATGATCTGCAGGAACAGAAGAGAGAAAAATACTCTGAGTTCAAGTTACAAGAGTTGAATTCAGCAGAAATATGAAGTATTAATTTCATTTAAAAAGCTTTAAAGAGCATGTTAATGGGGCAAAATGTGATTTTATTCTGTTGTGGTGAAAAAACTTGAGCTAAAATGAGACATGATAGCAGCTCTATAGATTCAGAGCCAAACACTAAAACTTCCTCCGGATCTGTAGCATTAAATCCACTTCAGAACAGATCCAGACGTCCTGAGCAGATCCTCCAGAGAAAAGAAACACAAGATTTGAACTTGGATCATTTGTGACTCAGCTGCTTGGATGTGTGTTTGGCTTTGAAAGGTTTTGTTGTGAAGCAGAAAGTTGATGAAGTTCACAGTGAAGACGACTTCAGTCCACCTGAAACCTGGTTTCACTCAAACCGTCTGATTCACTTTAAGGACGGGAAGTTTCTGATGCAACAAGAAGGAACAAAAGGTCAAAGTTGAAATGAAACAGAGATAAACTCCATGTTGCTCACAGATGTGATGGATCAGTTTGAACAGCTGTTGTTCCAGGAGAACAGTTTTGTTTTCCAGCTTTTGTTGACGGATGAAAATTTGCATTAGAAGATGAGATAATAACCGACTTTCTTTGGTTTATTTGTGTGGATTTAAAGTCGAACAACTTTAAAGAAAAGCAGGAAAACCTTGAGGAGGAACCTGAGCAGCGTTCTGACAGACCAAACACTGAGAGGAACCAGAGTTTGCATCGTCAAAGTGACGACTGTGAAATCATCTGAATCTTGTGACTCGTTTCCCATCAAATCCCAGACAGGAGAAGCAAAGCCTCACGTCTCCAACATGAAGATGGAACAGGATGCAGGACTTCCACCGAGCGTCACGTCACTCACAGCAGATCAGGAGTCTGGCTCTTCACCTCGACACTACCTCAAACCTGGGACAGCGAGGGGTTAAAGGTCATCTCCAGCACCTTAAATGTGCAACATTTCACTTCATATGAGAGCGTCTCAGTTTAGAGGCCAAAACCAGCCAAGAAGCTTCAGAGTTTTCCTGCAACGTAGCGCTGGTCTATTGGCCTCAGTGAGGCTGGTTTTACGGAAGATGTGTTCAGGGCAGCAGGAAAATTCAGCGCTAATACGGACGGGACCAACGACTCCACCTATAATGATGCTTGGATATGAGTTTATATGTTCAGATCTACATGAGATGAAACAGTCGATTTTCATCACATATCAGCACATTCTCCATCGGTCACCCTGCCGTCTTTCTGGATTTATTCATTATTTACATCATCAATGGAAATTGTTCAACCAGATGTTTATCTTTATTTTAATTCAGATCAAGTCAGCTTACATTACTGTCGTTAAATAAGAGTCACTGCAGGATTTTATTCAGTCTGACCAGAAAAATCTTCCTGTAAGAGTTTAACACAGCAGCTGCATTTTATGATTTTAAACTGTTTTTATTACATATATAACTCCAAACAGTTAATAAAAAATGAAAGGATAATATGTGAGTCGGTAAATTGTCAATATGACTCAGGAAGACTGTTAGTTTTTCTCTAAACTCCACATTAAGTGGATATTAAATGTAAACAATGCAGCATTATCAGGACTGTAGTTCCCACTATGGCCACCAGAGGGCGGAAATTCTCCGCTCTGAATATAGAGGTGAGTTTGTAGAGCTGCAGCTGGTTTCTGACTTCTGTTAAGTTGATCACGTTTATATCTTTCTCATTATAAATACTAATATTATTATGGTCTGTCTAAAGGACTGACAGCTGATTTAATATACAGATGTGTTATTTACATGCAGATAACTCATCTATATATCCTAAATAAAATACATATTAATGTTTCCTGATGAGCTGTGGCTCCTAAACTGGAGCTTCAGGTCCAACAGAGCTGAATCAAAGCTCTACAACTCTGGTTTATACGATAAGATGCTGAGCTTCCGGTCTGAAGGTAGGAAAATATTTATGAAAAGTTAAATTATCCTGGAAACAGTCAGAATGATGTTGATGTTTTAGCTGCAGAGCCGCGAACTGAACTATTATTATCAGAGCAGGGCGGGTTTTGCCCTCTAGTGGACCCAGATGAGAGGAAAACACAAGTTACGTAACTTCCTGTGAAAATAGAAACTGAAACCACCTTTGGTCTCCTTCAGATCAGCCTCCATTTTGAGCTGCAGGATGGAAATAACTTGCTGACTTGTTACTAGAGGTAAGTGTTGCCGCTCCGGGTCCCTCCGTGTCTCTCGGCTCTCTGGAGCCTTTCTAACCGATGAACCCACCGAGGCTTCCCGGGGCCTCAGTCACCTCGGCCTGGGTCGCTCGGCTCTCATAGGGCCTGGTCCCCGCAGCAGCGCTCTGTTTACTTTATTGAAGGCCTGATCTAGAAAGGAATTAGATCAAATGAAAAACTTTATTGTGAGACGTTGCTGCTTATAAAGTGATGCTAAGTGAGGTTACATTATGCGACTATAAGGAACAAAAAGAGAAATATTGAACACACTATAAACACACAGCTCAGTTACTGCGCAGTTAACCTGGTGAATGATCAGCTATGATCTACCATGACAGCAGCATCTAAAGATGATCTGTTTGTGTGGAGCAATAATGAACTTTTCAGATTTAATCTAAATAAACTGAGAACTTAATGTAACTTTTACAGTCCATCAGTTCTTGCTGCAGCGACTCTCTCTGGTGTTTTAACCTAAAAAGCAGAACTAAAACATTGTAAACTAGTTTCTCTGCTTGTTGAAATCAGCAGGAAGTGAATCACATCACTCCGTCCCTCATCAGTCTGGGGTTCAGCAGAAACTGATGTTTCTCTTGTCTGTGGATCAGAACCGGCTTTAAGCCGTCCACAGATTTCCTCTCTTCCTCCTCACTGAGTTTGATCTTTTTTCAGGTTTTCCTCTTGTTGCTCCTTTCAGCAGGAAGAAACTCTTTGTCTCTCAAAGCTCTGCTGGAAAAATGCATCCAGATCCAGACTGACTCTTACCTGAAAGGTTGCTGTGTTTAGCAATCAGTATCTGCAAAATCGGAATCGATCAGCCAGAAAACTGCAGTCGGTTCAACCCTAAAAATAACAAAACTTTTAAATGGAGCAATAATAATAAAATAAATAATTTCACAAACATTTTAGATCAGTTGTAACAAACTAGTTTCTAACTAAAAGAGTTGCATTGATGTGTCTCTTTATTTTGAAGTTCAATCAGATCAATAGACTAAATATGTTTCAGGCCTCGCTGAGTGTTTGGGGGCTTCATCCCCCTATTGAAGCAGCTGTTTACCCATGATTCCTTGCAGTGGGTCCAGCTGGTACCTCAGCTGGATGCTGTGGTCCCTGAAAGCTGCTTTGTGTCTCTTGAGCTGAGAGGAAATCCTGCTGAGCTGCACACAGAGGCTGACATGTTGCTGAGATCCCAGCTGGACCCGGTTCTGTCTGGAGGAGAGCTGTGGACCCGACCTGAGCTGCTGCTCCCTCAGAACCTTCTGCTCACTGACTCCCTCCATACAGAGCTACAATAGAGTCATGATGCGTTCAAGTCCACTGGGAGCTAAATAAGTTCACTAGTTCATAGGAAATGTTCACTCATTCATTCAAATGATTCACTCTGATCCTCTGAACACATGATGGGAACCAGCTTTCTGCTTCACAGGACAGTTACTGGAACCGGATCACTGGACTGACTGGTTCTGGTTTCTCTCTCCAAACATCCAGAAGATGAAAGATCAGGACAGAGCAGAACCTCCAGGACCCATCAGTCCATCTATGAGGAGTGACCGGTCCAAAGATCTTCCTCCATGCTTCAGTAATGAACCTGGACCATCAGACAGAAAGTAAGAAACCATTTTCTAACTGATTCATGTGAATCTATAGAGATAAAATAAATGATATTAACTGGTTGATCTTCAGTGTTTCAATAAACAGTAACTTAATTTTCTTACTTCTTAATTTAAAGTTGGACATGAAGGATGTTGGTCAGTAAATCAGTAGAGTTTGAATGAAGGTCTGAATGAATTAATATGGATTAAAATGTTGCATGGAAACAAAAACAACCAAGCTTGTGAAGAGCAACAATTCAGATTGTCTGTAAACCCACTGAAGCAGTGAAACCCAGCATCTTCCAGACTGGGAACACTGGCATCAGTCATGATACCAAATATAATTCAATGAAGTACTTAAAACCAGAAATCATCAATGTTCTGAGGTTCTGTTCTGACCCAGTTTCTGGTCCCTTGTTTTTTGTGGACCTTCATGAACATGTTCAGCTCCAGCCTGTTGCTAGTGAAATATTTCAGTGATGAAGAAATGTCTTCACAGGAGGAGCTTTGGTGAGGAGGAGCATCCATCCTGCTGTGGTTTGGGTCAGAATGTTCTGATGGATCCGGTCTGTACCAGCTGCCCCCAGTATGGGAAACGACCCAGAACAGGACCTGAACGGCTGACAGCCAATCAGAGCAGCTGTGCTCCAGGTGAGACTGAACATCTCCAATCAGAGCTTCCTTCTATCGTCTCTGTGGAACCAGATCCACGTCTTTAGTTGAGATTTGGAAATTTAAGGTTTAAAAGTCTTTTTGTGGTCAGTTGTTTCAACTGAATCTGTGTTTTTCCAGCTGGTGTTACTGGAACTTATGTCCAGGTAACTGGGCTTAATAAAGTCCTCATTTAATTTGAGCCTGTTCAAAAAAATGGCCACAAGATAAATGTACAAATTTAACTTTTTATTTTGTTCATTTTTAAAATTATCAGTGAAGACTCTTACTCTGAAGGGTCATGTTGCAGCATAACATGTCATCAGCTTTAAATAAAACAAACACTTCATAGAATCAATTTGGTGATTCTTACAGATAATTTTATTTGTGTTTCAGCACATTATGAGGTTAAGGGGAATGAAATAGCAGAGAGGATGGCTAAGGAGAGCAGCAATCGGGTTTGGTTGATGTTAATGTTACGTTTAGCATAACAGAAATAAAGTGTATAATAAAACAATAAAAGAGAGGTGGCAAAAGTTATAGGTCAGCAAATTGCCCAGCTGCCAATATGGTTAATCTGACCTTGCTGAAAATGATTTTTGTTCTACTTTTATTGGTTATTACACCAGGCCTTTAAGGTTCTGCTGGAAAATTGGAGTTTCTAATTAGGGAAATGACTAAAGGACAATTCCACGTAATTTCTCGCTACCTTGAGCATCTTTAATGTGATCTACTTCAAAAACTAAAATATGTAGACTTCAATCATAGTGTAGATTATTCAGGCCAGAATATCTAAAACCAAGTTTGTAGTTTTTTTTCTTTCCCTAAATGAAGCTGCATTAAAGCTTTGATTTGTGAAACTTCAATGCAGGTTTGATTTCAACCCTTTAAATGTATCTGGACCATGGTCACCATGTCTCTCTATGAAAAGGGAGAACATGGTGGATTTCACTAGGCAGAAAGTGATTTAAACTCTGTCACAGAGTTCAGCTCACCTGGATTTACAGCCAAATGTTCACTAATCACAATCTATAGTTTAAAGTTTTCTGCTATTAGTGTAGAATAATGTAGCCCATATTTTAAGAGTGCAAGTATTTCAGCTTTTAAACTCAAGCAGATTGAAAATGCTCAACCAGTAGGTGGCCCTAATGGGTAAAGGCCCTTTACCCATTTCCTGAATTGGAAGCTCAATCTGAAGCCAACTTCAGCTCTGTAAAATCCAAACTGTTTCCTGAGTTTGATTCCATGAATGAGAAGTTAGATGGTGAACCACAACTCAGACCTCAATAAAACCTAAACTAACAGGAGCTGTTCCCTCTGCTGGACGTTGTTTCCATCAGAACTAGTTTGATTTGGCCATAATTTTGTGATAAAACAGCAGTGGCCTCAGAGGCCATCAAAGAGGACAATTTGATACATGGGTCTATGCAGTTGTTTATTAAATTAATGTCTATTTTTGCAACTCTCATTCCAAGTATTTTGTGTAGTTTTGACTGTAAATATCTCAGTAAACCTGAAATAAGATGAAAATATGCAGATAAAGTCTCAGGAAGATATAGAAGCTTGTTTAAAGTCCATATTTCTTGAATATTTTTCATTTTCCATATAGATTTTCTATATATTAAACTTGTTTAGAGAAAGGTGTTTTCTGTTGCTTTTTTATGGTGTTAATATTTTTCAATCACTGAGAGCTGAAACAGATTTGAAAGATAAAACTTTACATCCCAATGAATCAACAGCAGCAACTTTAACTTTCAGTCGTGACTTTCGTTCTTCTTACCATGCAGAGTTTTTATAAAATTTGGGCTTTTTATTTATTGATTTACTTTTTTCTCATCCATTAAAGCTGATGCACAAATTGTCTCTGAGAATATCAAAAAATTATTGTTTTCCTTATGTTCAGCTGAAGTGTCTCCTCTCCTGTCTTTGTCTCTTTCTTCAGATTTTGATATTCGGTGTCAGAGTGACCATAAAGCGTCTCTGAAGAAGAAGTTCCAGAGTCTCTCTGAAGGCGTCGCTGAACCTGGAAATCAAACCGTTCTGAACCAGATCTACACAGAGCTCCACATCACAGAGGGGTTAACTAGAGAGGTCAACCAGGAACATGAGGTCAGACACATTGAAACAGCATCCAGGAAACAAAAAACAATCAGAAGAGAAGACATCTTTAAAGTCCCACCTGGAAGAGATCAACCAATCAGAACAGTGATGACCATGGGAGTGGCTGGCATTGGGAAAACACTGTTAACACAGAAGTTCACTCTGGACTGGGCTGAAGGCAAAACCAACCAGAACATTGATTTCATATTTCCATTCACTTTCAGAGAGCTGAATATGTTGAAAGAAGAAAAGTTCAGCTTATTAGGACTGATTCATAAATTATTTTCTAAAACCAAAGAAATCAGCAGCTTTGAAACGTTCCAGGTTCTGTTCATCTTTGATGGTCTGGATGAAAGTCGATTTACTCTGGATTTCAAGAACAATCCGATCCTGACTGATGTTACAGAGTCCAGCTCAGTGGATGTTCTGGTGACAAACCTCATCAGGAGGAAACTGCTTCCCTCTGCTCTCCTCTGGATAACCACACGACCTGCAGCAGCCAATCAGATCCCTGCTGAGTGTGTTGACATGGTGACAGAGGTCAGAGGGTTCACTGACCCCCAGAAGGAGGAATACTTCAGGAAGAGATTCAGAGATGATGAAGAGAAGGCCAGCAGGATCATCTCCCACATCCAGAAATCAAAAAGTCTCCACATCATGTGTCACATCCCAGTTTTCTGCTGGATCACTGCTAAAGTTCTGGAGGATGTGATGATGACCAGAGAGGGAGAAAAACTGCCAAAGACTCTGACTGAGATGTACATAGCATTCCTGGAGGTTAACTTCGCAATCAAGGAGGAAAAGTATGATGGAGGAAAAAAGACAAGATCAATCTGGAGTCCAGAGAACAAGAAGCTGATTGAGTCTCTAGGAAAACTGGCTTTTGAGCAGCTGCTGGAGGGAAACCTGATCTTCTATGACGAAGAGCTCAAAAAGTGCGGCATCAACATCAAAGATGCTGCGTTGTTCTCAGGAGTGTTCACTGAAATGTTTAAAAGAGAGAGAGGGACGTGCGACATCTCCGTCTACTCCTTTGTTCATCTGAGCATCCAGGAGTTTCTGGCTGCAGTCTACATGCTCCACTGTTTCACCAGCAGGAAGTCAGAGGTGATCAAGACGTTTCTGGGAGAAGAATACAGAGAAACATCTCTAGATGAGTTCATGAAGAAAGTCATGGAGAAATCCCTCAGCAGTAAAAATGGCCACCTGGACCTGTTTGTCCGCTTCCTTCATGGTCTCACTGTGGAGTCCAACCAGAGACTCTTAGAAGATCTGCTGGGTCAGACAGAGAACAGTCCAGAAACCATCCAGAGAATCATCACCAACCTGAAGGAGATGAACACTAATAAAATCTCTCCTGACAGAAGCATCAACATCTTCTACTGTCTGGTGGAGATGAACGACGTCTCATTTTATCAGGAGATCCAACGGCTGCTGGATTCAGGGGAGCAGCTCTCAGAGACTGACTGTTCAGCTCTGGCCTTCATGCTGCAGATGTCAGAGGTTCTGGATGAGTTGGACCTGGAGAAGTACAACACATCATATGATGGACGACAGAGACTGGTTCCAGCTGTGAGGAACTGCAGAAAGGCTCGGTGAGTCCAGATGTTTTCATTGTGTGAATGCTGATTCAGCTCTATTGTCCTCCTGTTTCTTCTTCTTCTTCAAGTTGCTTCTGGATGTTTTTGGTCTTTAACTTCTTCCTTCATCCTCTGGACTATTTCAGCCATTCAACCATCTAAACATTCAGCTCATCCAGGACAGCTGCAGCTTCTGGTTTTAGACATTTTGATCATTTTAAAAATATTTATCTTTTTATCAGTTTTCATGTTTAAATGAATAGAAAACCCTGAACTCTAGAAAAAAATCTATGTTAGAATAATTATCTAAGTTCATTTACTTGTGAGTTTATTTGAAAGGTTACGTTTTCATATTATTATTTGATGTTACTTGACTTCTTTTCTTCTGTGAAATACTATTAACCATTTGTAGGATGTTTGCCTGGAGGCTAGAGACTTTGCACATTCCTGTGTTATCAGCTTCCATCTGTAACTGATTAGTTGTGGTCAGCCATGCCCTTTTAAGGGCATGCCCACAGAAGGTTCTAGGACACCCTGTAGAAAAAGGTCATTGGTCAAATTCTTTGTGTGACTATGTGAGAAGGCCCAACCTCCTTCCTTGTATTTTCTAATAAAGCCAAATGCAGAGAAAGATCTGGCAGAGTTGATCCCAGACAGTGTTTTACAGCGATTTGTCGCGTCTTGGATCTTCCCTCGTTTCTGCAGAAAAGACAATGGCCTGGGTCTGAATCTTTGCTAGATAGGAATTAAAATAAACCTATCAATCTATTTTGTCTTAAAGATCCAATCAGCCAGAGAGACTTTTACACTTTAAACTCCTCTTCACTCATTGAGCCGCTACTCCTTTTAGGATCTTTGTCTTTTTTTTTTTTAAATAAAATCACTGTTTAGGTTTGATGGACACTTTAAAATAACCCCAATAATTGCTGCTGTTGTCATGGAAACCAGTTAGAAACTTAGTGAACCAACTTTTCCTCCTCCCACTAGTTTCCTCTGAGTTTGTAAATGAGAGCAAAATGTGGTGATTGTTGTCTGGCTCCAGAAAAAGTCCTAGTTTCTGTCAGATCCTCCCAAAGCTCTGAGAACTCTGCTTCCAGAGCTGGAACCATTTTCCTCATCAACTCTTCATCTGCAGCTTTTGTTGAAGCTGTTAGCCATGAAGACCTGGAGAGACATGAGCTTCAACTCTTTAGACATCCCAGCCTCTTCTAGTTACTGGAGAACTTTCACTGCTTCACCATGAAAAATGCTGCTGGACCCAAACGCTCTGTTTTGGTCTTCAGCTCTTTAAGAGTTTAGCAACAATTTCTTCTAACATCCAAACCTTTGTTCCTCTGAGCCAAACGGTCTAGTCCAAGTCCGAGCTGTGAGCAGTTCCTCCTCCTCTCCATCATCTCCAGTAGTTTCCTTCATCAGCTCAGTCAGCCTCTTCATCAGCTGCTTCAGCTCCTTTGAGGCTCTGATGCTGCAGCTCCATCAGATGCTGCAGAGAAAACTGAACTTTCCTTCACAGATGATAGAAGATCTTCAACATCTGACTGCAGCTGAAGGTCTGAGGACATGAAGCCTGGACCAGAACCAGAACCAGAACCAGAACCTGGACTTTAACCAGGAACTGCACAGATTCTCTGTGGGGTCAAACTCAGTAAATTGAAGATCAGATGTTGATCAGATGATGACATCACTGTTATCATATTTTAGTCTGTTTATGATCCAGATTGATTTCATTAGAACTGAATTTATTTCTTCTCTAATCACAGACTTGGTGGCTGTGAGCTCCGAAAGGCTGAATATGAAGTTTTGGCCTCGGCTCTGAAGTCCAACCCAGATCTGACTGAACTGGAAATAAATCAGATCTACATAAATGGAGGTAGAGACTCTGATCTGAAGCCTCTGGTTGAGATCCTGGAGAGTTCAGTCAGTAAAGTGAAGAATCTGAGGTTTGTTTTCTTTATTTATACAATAAAATCATTCATTTATACTTTAAACATTAGTTTAATTAATGCTTTTATTCTAATATATTTTATTTCATAACAACCTGTTTAAATGTCAGAATAAAATCTCTAAAACTTTTTACCTTATATATTATTTTTTTCTTATATCAGACTTTGAGATTATTGAACTTTGTTTTTCAGTTTTTTACTTTAAAATGTTTTTTTACTGATGAACAAAATGAGTAAAATAATTCAAATGATGTAAATTAATGATGGAGATGTTTCAGTTTGGTTTGGTAAAGATTCAGATTGTTTTATTTCTCATTTCTGATTCTCATCTTTACATCCAGAATGAAATGTTGTTCCTCCAGAGTCGAGCCACAAACACTGACAAGTTCAAATCATCATTAATGAGCAAATCTAAGAAATGACTGATTGTAGAAAAGCAAATCTAGATGAAATGAATGAAAGTGAGGTTTGCAGCAGCAGCAGGTTCCTCAGCTTTGTCCTGAAGCTGTGGTTCTGTTGGGCCGGGTCAGAGAGGAACCGTCCTCTTCAGTCTGACAGCTGTCAGTCGGTTGGAGCCTCGTCTCTGTGATGATGCTTCATCAGGTCACGTCTCCTTAGGAAATAATGGCCTCCATTGGCTTTCAGCAGCTTTAATAAGAACCCAAGGCCATTAATGAAGAAACTGAGTGGTTCTGATCCAGTTACCAAGTCGGGTCTCCAGCTGATGATCAGGAACCAGCAGAAATAGCTCAACTCATCCAGGCTGATAGAAAACTTTGAGTTTCTTTTTGATCAAATGTTCTGGTTCTGCTGGTTTGGACTCTTTAAACCAGTTTGACTGGATCAGATGTTAGAATCAGTTCATCATGTTTCTTTTACATTCAGGGAAATTAATTTTCTACATTTTTATTATTTATTTGTTCATGTTTCAGTTTTAACCTGCATCCTGTTGGCTTCAGCTCACATCTTTTATTCTTTATTCAGATTGGACTGCAGTTTGTCAGAGACCAGCTGGACTTCTCTGTTCTCAGCTCTGAAGTCCAAACTGACCCATCTGACAGAACTGGACCTGATCGGAACCAACCTGGAAGGTTCTGGACTGAAGGAGCTCTGTGGTTTTCTACAGACTGAAGGCTGCAGACTGGAGACATTGATGTATGTAATTATATAATTATTGATAATTCTGTGAATAATTATATATAATTGATCATAAATCAAATTAATTTCTTCTGTTC
Source organism: Xiphophorus hellerii (assembly GCF_003331165.1). NCBI lineage: Eukaryota > Metazoa > Chordata > Actinopteri > Cyprinodontiformes > Poeciliidae > Xiphophorus > Xiphophorus hellerii. Next base: position 131,164 of record NC_045689.1, on the reverse strand, counting down.
TAATAAATATTTTCTGAGTTTGTTCCTGGACTTGGATCCAGAGTTTAATTTAGTCCCTCTGTGTAACTGAGTTGGACCTGCTGATCTGAGGTCAGAACAGGACAGCATTCGGACCCCCAGTGTGTAGAAATCCCCCTCATGTGAAGCAGGTCAAAGGTCATTCAACCCAGTCTAGAAAAGTGAATTCCTGGAATCTGACAGGAACAAATCAATAATCAATGATTGATGCTTCAACACTTTGATCAGAACATGGAATGATTTTACTGACTAAAATCCTCCAACACAACATGACCCAGTACCAGGTTCTGGTTCTGGTTCTGGTTCTGAAGTCAGCAGGTCTTTATTGAAACAGCAGCTTGTTGGCATTAATATTGATGAGAATCTTTAACTGGTTCTGTTGGACTGGTTAACCTGCATCCTGTTGGCTTCAGCTCACATCTTTTATTCTTTATTCAGATTGTTGAGCTGCAGTTTGTCAAAGATCAGCTGTGATTATTTGGCCTCAACTCTGAAGTCCAACCCGACCCGTCTGACAAAACTGGACCTGAGATTCAACAACCTGAAGGATTCAGATGTTCAGCAGCTGAAGAATCTTGTAAAGACTTTAAAGTAAGTAAATGTTTGTAGTGAGTCCAGCTGCTGTCAGCATATTGAACTAAACCCAGTTAGCATCAAAGCAAAGATCCAGTGTTCCCAGTAAAGCTGCAGCTTCTCAGTGGGAGGAGAATGGTTCAGGCTTCCTGATTGGACACAGAGACAGCAATCAGCCAATCACAGGAGCAGCAGCTTGCTGTGTTCCTGCGTTTGTGTTGGTGTGAAGATGAGTGTTGTTGCTGTGTCCATGTCTCCAGGAAGTCCAGCTGGACTCCAGCGTCCAGCCGTCCAACATGTCTAGAGACAGTGGTCCTCATCCATCAAACTGTGGCAGCAGCAGATCTGATCTCAGATCAGTTTGTTCTCTCAGTTCAACAGGAAACAACTGATCAGGTTCATCTTGGTCACAGCTCTGAGATCAGTCTGACTGCAGCCTGGAAACCATCTAGTGGATGTGCTGCGTCACTGACTGCTGCTGGAGAGAGGCTGGAAACACTCACTGATCTGCTCTCTCCTTCCTTCTTCTCTCTGCAGGTTCTGATCTCTGTGAAGTAGAGAATGGTCTCAGTGTCCTGCTGATCCTCAGAGGTTGAAGCTGCAGCAGTTTGAGTCTAAAGAGACTCTGACTGGATCATGATGATGACCTCTGACCTCCAAGGTTTTCCTCCCGTTTATTTTCTCATGTCTGTCATTTAGTGTCTGATATTGTTTGTCTCTTTGGATCAATAAAGATCCAATTCAAACTGGGCTCCATTAAGAGGCTTCATAGAGTTTTGATCTGAACTGGATTCAACTGGAAAGTTGATCTTTTTTCTCTGATTCATTTTCATCCTGGAACCAGAAATGGTCTGAGAATGGAAACATGGGAATCATTTTCAGTTCAGCTTTGAAGCCATGAAAGACACTTCAAACCTCTTTTCTCTGCTGCTTCTTCCTTCTGCTGACATGAAAATGTTCCTCAAAGCTCCACAGATAAAAAGATGCTTTACTGGAAACTGCAGAGAAACTTCAGCTTCCATCAGAGAAACCAGTTTAACCAGTTTAGAACTGGATGTCCTACAGAAACTCTGATCTTAGAGCAGTTTTCAGGAACATGTGGAACCTGGAAAAAAAAAGATTTTATATATTTTATGTTCATTGTAAAAGCTAAATCTTGAAGTTTTACGTCATCATTGATTCTCAGCTTTAATTTCTCTCAGTTTGTTTTGGTTTTTACTTTTTTAACTCCATATTTCATGTTTTGAGTTTTCTAGAGAACTTCAGGCTCTTTACTGTGATTTTACTGATTTATTCAAACCTCAGAGAATCACTGGGATAATGTGCTGATTGGTTCATGTTTGATTTTCATAATTCTTCTAATGCAATGTGGGTTGCTGGATGTTTAACGACCAAATAAAGTTTTTAAAAAACCTTTGTGTATTTTTATGCAGCTGACTGTGTACACATATAATAACTAAACCTTCATTTTAATCCTCCAGGCCATTTTTGCTGTATTTTAAGTTTTCACATTTAGTTTCACAGCTTAAATTAGTAAAAGCAGAAACATCTCAAGTTGATTTCAGCTTTAAGCTACTAATTTAGCCAGCAGTTTATTTTTGCAGTATTCAGACTGAAGATGTTTTTTTAATAAAACAGATGAGAATCAATCTTTTCAATCAAAACTCGATTAATTAAATCAGCTATTGAATTAGAATAATAACTTGTATAAAACTGCCATTTCTGTCTGGTTAATGGTGCAGCAGATCCTGCAGGGGGCGCTCTGGGGCCTCAGTGTTCAGGTCGGTTACAGTCTCATCTCCCAGACTCCTGAATCTTCTGGTTCCTTCCTGAAATGATTTCCTGCAATAAAATGTTGGTTGGAAATGAGCAGAAAACTGAGAAAAACCTGAAAAAGTTCAAATCTGACCTAAAGTTTTACAGCTCAAATCACTGAGAAAACAAAGAGAGGAAACATGGAAGGAAAGGAATTTAATATCACCTGGAAGGGGGCGGAGCCTCAGGAGAGTGAAGGGGCGGGGCCTCAGCTCTAGTCAGGTTTGGATCAGAACCGGTTCAGACTCCATGCAGCAGCAGAGCAGAGTCTGGATCAGGTGAGTTTTCACTTCTTCTTGTTTTCCTCTCTGGGTTTTCTCTCTGTGGAGGAACCAGAACCAGAACTCGGCCCGGTTCTCCTTCAGAGCCAAGCTGCTGGCTTCATGGAGCTGTGGTTCTGGTCGGGTTCTGGTTTCCTGCTGATCAGAACTAACAAACTGACAGCAGATTTCTACAAACTCTCTTAAAGCTTCAGTTTCCTGTTGCTGAGCTGAACTGGTTCCAGTATCTTTACTGGTTCTGCTGCTCTTCCTCCTGCTTCATTTTGCGTGTCGGTTTTCACAATAAAAGCGTGATGAGCCGCAGCTTCATGGGTTATTGTATTTGATCGCATCAGAGGAAAATTTGTCTTCATCAGTGGCCGAAATAAAAGGAACCTTTTATAGTTCATGTGTATTAATGATTTTGATGATGGCTTCACAAATGTAATGTTTGTTACCAGTTTTCTCAATGGTTGATTATTTTGTGACTTTATATTTGTGTGTTTTTATTATGTAAAACACTTTGACTGCATTGTTGCTGAAATGTGCTACACAAATAAACCTGATTGAAAAGGAGCCAGCAAGAAGAAAAAAATCAGGGAAAACTTGATATGTTCGCTCACAAGATTCTTCAAAAACAATAATTAAACCCTTCACCTCCAAAATTCTCACCTTCTTGAAATTATTTCCACTATTTCTTTGCTCTGCAAAAATATATCAGTCTTGCACAGCAGAAACGACTTAAAGCTGTTGGAAAAGTAAAATTCTGGCTGATGAGTAAAAATATAAGGGATCAGATCAGAGAGCCAATAGAAATCCAAGAAAAAGAACTTTTGAAGAATTTTAGTTTTTCAGGAGGCAAATCAAAACTCAAAGAAAACTGTTTGCCCCAACAAGCGCTGCACTCCGAATCCACTAAAACAAATATTTATTGTCAAATCAGTCAGTGACAAAAGAAAACAGCCACTGACAGTCAACATATATCAGGATTGACTACAAATTATTGTAATAACTAATAAAGATGAGTTAAATAGGATTTAATTGACTCTCCTGTTACTAAACGTGAGTTTGACAAGAACTTTGACAATATTGCATTTACTAATTGTTTTTAAATATGTCTATCTGAGTGACAAGGCTGCCACAGTTTCACCAGCAGATGTCACTAGTGAGAAATGAATGAAGCATCGAGTTATGAACCTTTGGGCAAAGCAATGGGCCGGGAAGCTTCATTGCTTCATGAGGCTTCATTTGACCATCACTACTCTTTAGACACTTTGTCTCATGCAGAGCAACAACCAGCCTCTGATGACATCACTAGAGGCGACCAATCAGAGGCCTTCAGGTCACATGATGGAGGTTTTTGTGTCCACACAATGAAAGGTCAATAGTTCAGTACTTTGAAAATAATAAATAAACATAGTACGGGGTTATGTAATTTTTGTGGAAAGTTGGAAACAGTTGTACATATTTTTATGGAATGTAATAAATATAATCTAGAAAGAGAGGAATTAGTAGAAGAGTTAAATAGGAATAAAGTTAAATTAAATATTAGAGATCTGCTACAAAAATCTTCTGGAGATGTGGTTTTTAATTCCGTATTTAGGTTTCTTAGAAAAACAGGTCTAATAGGGAGATTATAGGGTTTAGGCATCTGGTTCATACTCCAGTCCAGAAGGTGGCGGTAATGCACCTGACAGTTGTTTGCCAACCGCCATAAAACAAAAAAGAAGAAGAAGAAGGTCAATAGTTCATCTTTGTAAATCATGTCAGTGGTTTTATCGTGTCGGCGACACTTTAAGTTTTTTGCCAACTTCCATAAAAATAGAAGAAGAAGAAAAAAGTGCAGATGAGCTTCGTCTGCAGAGGATTCTTCAGGTCAGAGGTCACATCTAATTAGAAACATTTCTCTCCTAGATTCATACGGAGGAAACTAGAAAGAACAAGAGACTCTGCAGCTGCAGCAGGAATGAGAAGCAAAGAATCTGGTTCAGCCTGTCAGTGGCGACGGGATTAAAACTTTCTGCAGTTTTTGCTGTCAGGAGTTTCCAGTTGGACATGGAGGTGAGAACGATTCATCTCAGCAGCTTCACTGAAGCTCAATGGGTTTTTCAGCTACAATGCAGCTTGATGCTGCTTTAGTTTTTCATTCTGGTTTGAAGTTTTGCTTTTAAAACATCTTCTGTTCTCTGAGGCCACCAGCTGGAAACATGGAAGGAGAAAAATCTGAACATTGTGTGGATTAAATCCCTGGTTTTATTCCAGAATGTTACATGGAATAACAGGAACAGGATTAAATCTTGTTCTGGTGGATGAAACTCAAATGTGAAGGAAATCAGAACAGGAGCAGCAGGAGTTCATTCTGCAGTCGGTGGGTTGCTGGTTCGATTCCCGCCCTCATCGTTTGTGTCCCTCCACAGTCGCTCCGTTTCCATCAACTATAAAAACTGAGAAATGTAATGGAATAAACCCACTGAGGGGTTTGGATGAAAGTTTTAGCGGTAGGATGAGGAGGTTTGTCAGCCAATCGAAACACGTTTTTCACACCACGAGTCACGTGATCAACAGCCGGATGTTACTGCTGGGCGGAAACCAGGAAGACGGCAGGAAGTGTTTGGAGGAGGAGAGAAAAGATGGCGGCAGCGTAAGTCATCCTGTGCCGTGCTCTCAGTGCTAGCACTCTTATTCTGCAATTTTCCTGAGTGTACGAGCGCTCAGTCGAGTACTTTTCTACTTTGTAAGTTTACTTTACTCTCGGGAAGATGCCTAAAACAGCCCAAAAAAGAACTAGTGACCACAGCAAGTTGGAAAAAACCTGCACTGGTATTGATGAGAAAGACCACGACTATGTCGGTCCGGCTCTCCAACCGGAGATTGGTGAAGAGGATTTCCCGCCGCTCCCGGTAACTCCAAGTAAGCCTCCTGTTGCCAAGAAGCCTTTTCCAAATATGCTACGAACAAATAGCAACTCAAATCCTGATGATGCTATTGCTATGCTTGCTAACCTGATCAACACGAGAAGTGATGCTTTAGAAACAAAGCTGGGAAGTATGCTAGAAGAAATCAAAGATATTAAAATGAAAATTAACTCAGTGGAAAAACGAGTGGAGCGCAATGAAAAAGATACAACGTCCTGCTTAATCCGTGTTACTGAGATGGAGCGCTATGGTCGTCGTTGGAACCTCAGACTTCATGGAGTCGCTGAGACCGAGAAGGAGGATGTTCGGGAGGAGGTGTTGCGGGTGTGCCAGGAGATTCTTCCGAAGGATAAAGAAAGGCTTCAGATCTTCATTGATGTCGCTCATCGAGTTGGTAGAAAGGTCGCTGCCAACTCCCGCCCTCGTTCTATCATCATTCGCTTCATTGCGAGGAGATATCGTGATTCCATATGGAAAGCGGCTAAGGGAAATGACTTCCTGAAGAGAAATGGTCTCCGTTTTACCGAAGACCTTTGTAAAGAAGACCGTGAATCCCGGCAGAAGCTTTGGCCATGTATCCAGAAGGCTCGTGAAGAGGGAAAATCTGCCTACTTCGTAGGGGGTCGTGGTTTTATCAACGGGGTGGAGATACCTGCAGTGTTTACTCCAATGCTAGAATAATTGCAAGTCTATTCTCATTGATGGGTCCACTATTTTGGAACTTTACCCTAGGTTGCAAACTGAGATCTGGAACTTTAATAAGGTACTGACTCACGGTGTTTATGTCGTCTATAAATACCTTCATTCATTAAGTTACTTTTTCTGTTGTTTATATGTTATCTCTTTCGCTTATTTCTCTTAATGCCAGGGGGTTGCGCAATATGTTAAAAAGAAAAGCATTATTCTTGTTTGCCAAAAATTTTAAATCTGATTTCTGTTTTTTTCAGGAATGTCACTCTACAGTTGATGATGTTACTTTTTGGAAATCCCAGTGGGGTAATTCTGTTTGGCTTTCTCATGGGTCTGAGCGCTCTGCAGGAGTCATGACTTTAAAACATAGATTTAATGGGAATATTATTTCTACTGAATGTGATTCGCTGGGTCACTTTATTTTTTCAGCTCTTTTTCTATGAAAATCGTCATTTCATTTGTGCCAATATTTATGGTTACAATAATAAAAGAGATAACGATAAGCTGTTTATCACAGCTGAAAAGATCCTTATAGAATGGTTAAAAAAATGGCCAAATGCTATAATTCTTATGGGAGGTGATTTCAACACTGTCCTGGATGGTAACCTTGATAAATGGCCTCCTGGTCGACCAAATGCCTCAAGCCCGACTATTAAAGATTTTATGGAAAAATTTAATCTAATTGACATTTGGAGAACTGAACATCCACATGACTATTTATTTACCTGGAGTAATAAGTCATTATCTCAACAATCTAGGATAGATTTCTGGCTGATCTCAGATTCAATAAAGAAAGAATCTGTGACTGTTAATACTTTACCTACTCCCCTTACGGACCATAAAGTTGTTGAAATAATTATAACACTCTCAGATGGTAAATATTCTAGTTATTCTCCTTCATACTGGAAATTGAATAATTCTTTATTAAACTATAAAGAGGTCACTATAAAGATAAACAAATTATTGAAATTCTTCTGGCATAAAGCTCAAGCAGATAATCTTTATGGTATTAATTGGGAACTTTTTAAATTTGAATCTGGAAAATTTCTAAGAAAATTTGGTAGTAACAAGGCTAAGACAAATAGAAATGAAGAAACCAAAATTGTAACGAGAATATTTGAACTCACTCAGTCGAATCCTTCTAATTTAAATGACTTCGAACTACAAGAGTTAACTGACTTACAACTTAAATTGGATCATTTTTACATTAATAAGAGTAAAGGTGCGTTTATTAGATCAAGGAGAAAATGGTTAGAAGAGGGAGAACAAAACACTCATTATTTTTTTAATCTAGAAAAACACAATTCAACCACTAAATCTATTACCAGTCTAAAGATTAACAATGTTGTTACAGATAACCTTGATGATATAGCTAGATATTGCAGTTCCTTTTATGAAACTCTTTATCTCTCCAACTTCTGTCAGGCCTCAGCTGATGCCCTGTTGACCAATTTATCAGTTAATCAAATTTCTAATAGTGAACGAGAATGCTGTGAAGAGTCAATCTCTTTACAAGAGATTATGGACGCCATCTCACATCTCAAAATGAACAAATCCCCTGGAATTGATGGCCTGAGTGCTGAGTTTTACAAACAATTTTTGTTCGACCTCGCTCCCTTTCTTTTGCAAGTTTTTAATGAAAGTATAGAAAACGGTTTGCTCCCTACAACCCTCACTCAGGGTTTAACCACTCTGATACCAAAACCAAGAAAAGACCCTTTACTTCTAGATAATTGGCGTCCCATTTGTCTTCTTAACAATGATTACAAAATTTTTGCTTTAGTTGTAGCTAAAAGATTAAAATCTGTCCTTCATTCAATTATCGATGAAACTCAATCCGGTTTTATGAAAAATAGGCATATCACAAATAATATAAGATTTGTTTTAGATATTTTAGATTATCCTGATCTTGTTTGTGATAATGATTTTATTTTATTTCTAGACTTTTATAAAGCTTTTGATACGGTCGAACATGAGTTTATTTTTCAGAGTCTAAATAAATTTGGGTTTGGGAAATTCTTTACTTCTGTTGTTAAAACTTTATATGAAAACAGCAACAGCTCCATCAAATTAAGAAACGGCTCCTCTCCTAGATTCAACCTCTGCAGAGGAATCAGACAAGGCTGTCCCGTCTCCCCATATTTGTTCCTTTTAGTGGCTCAACTTCTGGCCGATCATATTAAAACTGGTCCTTTAAAAGGGATCACTGTTGCTGATAGAGTGGTTACTTTAACACAACTGGCAGATGACACTACTTTATTTTTAAAAGACCAGAGCCAAATCTCTTTAGCTATTAAGGAGATTGGTACTTTCTCCAAAGCTTCAGGTCTTTCTCTTAACCTTAAAAAATGTGAGATAATGGCCATTAAGGACTGTTCTATAGCTTCAATTGAAGCTATACCAGTTAAGAATGAGGTTATTTATTTAGGTATAAACATCACGAAGGATCAAATAAAAAGAAGCTCCCTAAACTTCGACCCGCTAATTCAAAAGACTAAAAAAAGACTTAATCAATGGTTAGTTAGAGATCTTTCTTTGCGTGGTCGTATTCTGCTTACAAAGGCTGAAGGCCTCTCCAGACTAATTTATGCTGCACAGTCATTAGACATTGACAATAAAAATGAGAAGGAAATTGACAAACTGCTATTCAACTTCATATGGAAAAATAAGACTCACTATATTAAAAAATCTACTCTAATGAATTCATATGAAAACGGAGGACTTAACTGCTTATCTTTCTCTATCTTAAATAATACTTTTAAAATAAATTGGATCCGTAATTTTTTTAATTCTCCAGCGTCTTTCTGGAATACTATACCCTTTCATATTTTTTCCAAATTCGGTGGTCTAAAGTTCTTTCTAATTTGTAATTTTGATATAACGAAACTACCAATTAAACTCTCTAATTTTCATCGGCAGGCCTTTTTATCATGGTTACTCATCTACAAGCATAACTTCTCTCCTCACCGATACTTTATTTGGAATAATAAGGACATTCTATATAAGAGGAAAACTATATTTTTTGATTCTTGGTTTAATAATAACATTGTTTTGGTTGACCAATTGTTCAACAGTGATGGTCTGTTGTTGACTTATGAAGAATTTCTCTGTAAGTTCAGTTTTCCTGTCTCTCCTGGAGAATATGCCAAAGTCTTTGGTGCCGTTTCTACAAAGATCTGTATGTTATTTCGGCAGAAGCCGAGAATCATTTATCACTCTCCCATTTTATCTCCCATACATTCTCCTGTTGGCAAAATTTGTTTGAATCCTTTTCCTTGTAACAATAATAAGTCAATCAGATCCCTGTTTCTGAAGGACGTGACCTCTACTCCTGTGGTTGTTCATTATTGGAATCGCTTTCATATTACTGTGTCTTGGAAATTTGTCTGGCTGCTCCCTAATCTCTTTCTTCTCTCTAACAAGGTAAAGGAAGTTTCTTTTAAACTCATTCACCGAATCTACCCCGTTAAAGTCTATTTAAAGAAATTCAATTCTAACATTGATGTGAACTGTTCCTTCTGTGTTGTTTGCCCAGAATCGGTCACTCATTTGTTCTGATTGTGCCCTCATTCTAAAATATTTTGGCAACATTTTTGTAACTTTGTTGATTCCAAAATTTCAGCAGGCTTTCACTTATATTGGGAAAATGTCTTATTTGGATTTCAACAAAATGGAGGAATGAATGTAAAGAGTCTCCTTATCAATTTACTAATTATTAAGGCTAAATTTTACCTACATAAATGCAAATTTTTGAAGAAAAAACCAAATTTTTTAGTTTTTTTGATCGAACTTAAACATTATTTATCAACAATTCAATCCTCCACTAATCAAAAAGCAGAATCAACAATACGGGCTTGTAATCAACTTGGAATTTTGGATTATCTTTTAAGTTAATGCACTGTGACATCTGGCACACGTATCACAATTTGTGCTATTTCCTTTATACATATTTATATTTATTGTCGTTTTCTTATCTTCTTGCTTTATTTTATGCTCCCCCTGGTAAATTATTGTTATCTTCCTGAGATTTGTTCACAGTACATTTGTATTGTTGTTTATTACAATAAATAAAGTTTAAAAAAAAAAAAAAAAAGTGTTTGGAGGATGATGGTTTGTTTTAGTTTTTTCTGGCTCCTCCAGAGCTTCACAGCATCAGGTGAGAAAAAGCTGAGAGTCGTTCCAACATGTTGAATCCACCGCTCTTCTGTCAAAATACAATTTCCCAAAACGCAGCACAGGTAGCCGCTCCACAGTAGGCGGGGCTTATCGCTCCAAGGCCTGAACGAGACGCTGACGTCTCCTCTGATTGGCTGATAGATGATGAGCGCTAGCGCCACCATGGCTGAGTTATGAGTTTGAACTTTCCATCCGTGTCTGCCATGAATATTAATGACTTTTCTCTGGAGATAAATTATTCACATGTGGTTTTAATTTCATTTCTTATTTCATGGAAACACTGCAACAGTGAAATTGTGTTTTTTTGACATTAGCAGAAAACAAACTGAGATTTGCTGACAGTTGTCATGGAAACCTCCCAGAGTGATGAAGAGTCCTCCAGGCCTTCATCGCCGCAGCTTGTTCTGGCTGCTGCTGCAGCACCCAGACACCAGCGGCCCTCGGGGGCCCGGCGGGGGCAGCATCATGCCGCCGCCTCTCTGTGTTTCCTGCAGGAGAAGGAAGGCGGCGTCCTGCCGTCCTGGAGGATCTGCTGTTCTCCACCATGGCAGAGGGACAGGAGGACGTCCCAGCGTGAGTCTCCAGAGGACGGACACGGAGACGCCGTCCGTCTCGCCGTCTCTGCCTTCAGGCTCTGAAATCCACGGGGCGTCGGACCGGAGACCCTCGGCTCAAAGAGGTCAAGGAGACGCTGAAGGTCACCATGGAGACGACCTCAGACGGAGCGCTGGACCGACTCCTCCTCAAGAAGTACGCTTTATTTATCTTTCTACTTTATGGCTTTAAACACTTTTCCTCTTTTTATTGGCTTTTATTTTGGTTTTATTACAAATTCAGTTCTTTTTTGTCATTATTATGAAAAGTTTTAGTTTTTAATTTGGTTTTATCCAAAATAGTTTCATTATATAAAACTAATTATAATTTAATAGTTCTTTAAAATTCTTCAGAGTAAAAAGTGTTTTTATTTTTGAGAAGGCTATATTTATCTTAAAATATGTTTTATATGTTGAAGCTTTTTACCTTTCACTATGACCTTGAAACGCATCAAATGACTCACATCAACTGGGACCAAGCTTCCCCTCAGCATGATGCTGCCTCCTCCATGTTTGGACCCGAGGTGTCCCCGTAGCGTTTCCATGGCGACAGCATTTCTGCCTGGTTTCACGTGCAGGTGTAGCAACAGGCCGACGACGAGGCGGTCACCGACCTCAGAACATTTACGTTTCTATTTCAAATAGTTTCCAGACGTCGATCAGGATGTTGAAGATTTTCAGTTTTATTTTCATCTGATCTGTTGATGATCTGCAGGAACAGAAGAGAGAAAAATACTCTGAGTTCAAGTTACAAGAGTTGAATTCAGCAGAAATATGAAGTATTAATTTCATTTAAAAAGCTTTGAAGAGCATGTTAATGGGGCAAAATGTCATTTTATTCTGTTGTGGTGAAAAAAACTTGAGCTAAATGAGACATGATAGCAGCTCTATAGATTCAGAGCCCAAAACACTCCTAAAACTTCCTCCGGATCTGTAGCATTAAATCCACTTCAGAACAGATCCAGACGTCCTGAGCAGATCCTCCAGATATAATATGTGAGTCAGTAAACTATCAATATGACTCAGGAAGACT
>NC_045689.1:101461-118991 GCF_003331165.1 Xiphophorus hellerii | reverse complement strand
GTTAGTTTTTCTCTAAACTCCACATTAAGTGGATATTAAATGTAAACAATGCAGCATTATCAGGACTGTAGTTCCCACTATGGCCACCAGAGGGCGGAAATTCCCCGCTCTGAATATAGATTCCTTCAGTGGTTCTTGGTTTGGTGTAGCGCCCCCACAGGCCAGGAGGGGAACAGTAGAACCAGGTCGACCGGACCATCGGGTCTTTAATGTCACAAAGTTCTGACGTTCCTGAACTGGAACAAACATCCAGAGTGAAAAATAATGGAAACATGATGAATCAGTTTATCTTGTTCATAAACATGTCAGGATTTTTCACTCTAACTCTTTTATTGATATGAATATTTAAGAAATTAACTTTTCATTCTGAACCAGAGACTCGTTTTGTTTGATGAAGCGACTAAAAATAACTTTTCCCAGATTTCTGTCAGTTTTTCTGCTCTCCAGCCTCCTGCTGTTCGCTCTGTTCTCTCATTTTTATTTTCTGTCCGTTCTTCCATGTTTCCATCCTGTCGTGACGACATGTTTTCCAAGTTGCTTTGTATAAGCAGCCTTACCCAGAATCCCGCTGGGCGTCAGCGGGGGTCACACAGCGTTGAGCTAACGGGCTAATCATGGAGGGCGAGGTGACTCGGTTCGGGTGAGCGTTTCTGCGTTTGACCGACAGTCGCCCGCTGAGTCTCCGCTCATCGATTAGTCCGGACTGACGGGCACGGCGCCTCCAGCCGGGCGTCTGATTGGCCGGCCGAGGCGAGGCGTCTGATTGGCCGGTCCTCTATGGACCTCGGCTGGACGCGCAGCCTCCCGTCGACAACGCTCGGACTTGACCTTTGAACCCATTAAGGGAACGTTTCACACATATTAAAGTGTTTATTATGAGGAGAGGCAGAGTGACAGCCGGAGATAAACCGGATTTTTTCTGCGTCCCAGAGTTTAAATTTCAGATCAGCAGCTCAGCCAGAAACATTTCACCTGATGGGTTTATTTTCTGACTCATTTCATCAAAGGACATGAACATCCAGGATATTTCAGATCTGTTTACCAACGATGATGCATTCACTGAACCTCAGGAAATTTCTCACTAACAGTTTAAATTATATTTTAAAATAGGTTTTTAAAAAAAGTATTTATGGCATCCCAGTGTGGCAAATTGTGCAGCTCAATCTCAGCTCTATGAACACGGAGGTCAGATTAAAGATTATTTAGAAAATGAAAAAATCAAGCAAATAAATTTAATGTTTTTTGTGCAAGAAATGGATTTTATTCATCAAACAGCAAAAAAAGGATTTTGCCACATTAAAAGGAAGAAAATGATTTGTTTTGGGCTCAAATTAATAATCATCAGTTACAAAAACAGGATCTTCCAAAATGTTTTCATAAATTCGGTAAAAGCTCATTTGGATGCAGCAAAAACGACTTTTCAGTAAAAGTCTCTGAATAAACACAGTTCTTATGATAAAATCTTAATTGTAAAAAGATGAAAATATTTTGTGCTTTACAAGAAAAATTATGTCAGTAATAATTTTACACAAATTAAAATTCATCTGCATCAACCACAGTACCATTCTTAATTCACAGTTGGGGGCCACAAAAAAATCAGCCCAAGGGCCACAAATGGCCCAAAAGCTGCACTTTAGCATTTTAGCTACTTTAGCATCCAGCTTGTAGATGCACAACCTAAATGCTAAATTAGCCAGGATGCTACAGTTAGCTTAAATGTTGTCAGTAGCATATTGAATTTACTTTACATAAAATAATGATATAAACATCTAAACATTCCTCGCTGGCTGACCCTCCTTATCGAGGTAGAAATGAGGTTAATAAAAAATTCTTAAACTTAAATTACTTTTCAACATCCACTTGCTAAAGTCATGCTTTCGTACCAAGTGCATCTTCTTTCCTGGTGCCCCCATGCTGGAGTCCACTTCCTACTTTAACCTTTCAAAATAAGAGTTGTAATAACAAGAAATATGAATAATACAAAATAAAACATGCAAACTAAAACTATGGCAGTAAAACTGAATGCATATTAATATTTGGTGTTTATACACAACCCAGTGTTGTGTAGTTTTGTTAAATCTGCTAGTTTTACATGTGAACGTTTGAATTTCTGTTTCTTATAACAGAAGAAAAACTGGAACCGTATTGTTGATGATGTCCAGCAGGTCGGTGCAGACGGAGTAACGATCCGCTCCTCCGGTCTGACTCACTGGCAGCCTGAACCAATCAGCTGCCAGAACAGGAGGCTGCCATTTCCCGCAGTAACAGGGCGGGACGGGCGTGAAGCTCGACGTGTCCTCTGCGGTTATCTTCCCCACACGGCTGCAGGCAGATCCAGGACGTTGCTAGGAAACCAGAGATGTCACCATGGTTACCAGGTGAAACGACGGGTGTTTTCTCCCGTTGGAGTTTAAAGTTCCTGCAGCTCTAAGGGATGTTGGGGGGCATATGTGAAAGAAAATGGAGTCCACAAAAAACATGAAAGTTCCCAGAATTCACTGATGTTGGCGAGAAGGAAAAGCTGTTGTGTTTCGGCGGTGCGCTCGCTTCCGCTAATCCGCTAATGCGCCACTAGCAGAGCTAATTTTTAATTAGCTCTGCTAATTAAGTTTGCAAAAAGTTTGTGTTTTTGCAAACTTTGAAAATGTTTAGCACACTTAGCTTACCCTAAATGTTTTTTTTCTGTATTAATTTTAAAGCTCTGAGCTAAAAATGAGCGTTGCTAATAATAGGGGATCTAAGTTTTAGCTTAACATTTTAGCTAACTTTGAAAACATTTACCTCAGTTAGCTTCCTCTCAATAGATTCACTGGATAAATTATAAAACACTAAGCTAAAAATGAGCTCTGCTAATTTTTAGTGTTGCAAATTTGCTTTGATTACATTTAGCTCACCTAGCTTCCACTCAATAGATTTTATAGGATAAATTATATAGCGCTAAGCTAAAAATGAGCTCCTCTAGTAATAGCAAAGCTAATTTTCACTTTAGTGCTTTTGCTAAATTTAAAAATACTTAGCGCAATTAGCCTCTACACAAGTTTATTTTTAATTTACTTGGATGTTTTGGAAGTTTTCAGTTGAATAAAATCTGACATCTATGTTGAAGTTTTAGTTATCAACTATTAGATATTCTTCAAGTAGTTTGGTATTTATATTAGTGCTCTTATTTTGACATTTGCTTTGCAGCAGTTCCATTTCTTTTCTTCATGTTCTCTCAAGTATTTTACAAAACACTTTTTGTATTTTATAAAATATCATATTAGCAAAAAAATAAGAAGAAAAAAAAAAATAAAACTCAGCAACTATAAAACTAAAACTGTGAGTCAAATGTCTTACAAAGAATCACAAACTGTAATCACAAGTCTCAACATATTTTTGCAAAGTATAATATTGGAATCAGGTTTCAGCTCTAATGTTTATAACTTCAGAGTTAGCATAGCTACATTTTCAGCTAGCAGTGCCAACATTTACAAAAATGTTTCTCTTGTCCATAAAAACTAAATCTTGGCGCAGCCGATGAATACATCTTATGGTAAAATCAGGATCCAGCAGAATCTTTGACGTTAAGATTTATTTTTTTTGATTCAGAAAAAGCTTTAAAATCTGAACATTTGCCTGATTTGCGCCAAACCTTTCGGGGGAAGATCTGAGGAAGCAGCAGGATGGATGTACGCTGTGATGGATTCTTCAGTTTGTTGTTTCCAGATAGAAGCTGATGAATGGTTTAAACACAGCTCACAGCTCACAGCGCAGTAAAACAAACAGCAGAGGTTTGATTAGTGTTTGCTGTAGCAGCAGGAACAGGAACATTACTGAAGCTCCCACAGATTTACCACATTAAAGAAGATTACAGCCTCCACTGCGGGATGAGTTCAGGGCAGGCTGGGAAAAAAGAAACACGCAGAGATTTTCAAGTAAAGCCAACAACTTCAGGCAGAAGAAGCCTTCCAGGTCCAGAAGACTCACCGGGCCGACTCACCTGGCCGAGCCCCACTGCAGAAACACGTCACGATGTTTCAGCTTTGGTTTCGTAAGGAAAGAGGAACGGCTGTTAGGAGGTCATGAGGAATAACTGAGGTCAGAAGAGCATCGTGGGACGGTGGGACGGTGGGACGGACCGGAACCGAGGAGAAGGAGTTCAAGGTTCTGGTCCAACAGATATGCATTTCATCTGTGTTCTGATGTCACCTCCCGTTTTAATGACCTTGTTCATCCAACACCTAACATGCCGGTCTCTGTAGAGGAGAGGTCAGAGGTCACACAGGTTCGTTTCCACATAAAAACAAACCAATAAAATTCTGACCAAACACAAAATCACTTTTCAGTCAAAACTGGTTGTGACAAAAAGGGTCTGAGAACACAACGTTGTGATCTTCATGGGCTCTCTAATGTTTTTAACCAAAGAGGTCAGTTGTTATGCAGATGACGCCTGAATCTACAATTATGACCTGATAATCTTAACTCATGTCAACGTCATGTTTGATAATAATGAATAGTTTCTACTTATGGACATGTTAATGGTTCGTCATTCATTCCCACCAGCCCAGTTCGGCTTCGGGTTCGGTTGATGAGATGTGAACGCTAATCGAACTCCGGTCCGCCGACAAACCTCGGTCTGGGTTCAGTTGAAGTGAACTCTGGTTCGGTTTGAATGCAAATGAACCAAGTTCATTTGCAAAGCGGACCTGAGACCGCTCCAAAAGCAGGAAGTGAACTACAGCACAGGGCATTCTGGGTAAATAAAAGCAAACCAAACATGCTAGCCTAGCGCTATCAGCAGAAATGGCTCCTGGTCTTCAGCCAAAGACTAAAGAGAAATCCTCCAACCGCTAAAATCTGACGCCTCCATCTTGTTTCCATCTGGTGAAACAGGAAGTTGCTCTCAGTGTCTTCAGAGGTTTTTGTGTCGTTTCCTTCAGTGGTTCTTGGTGCAGCGCCCCCACAGGCCAGGAGGGGAACAGGTTGGTTTGACTCAGAGAACCACAGCAGCTGGAGGTGGAGCAGATGATGAGGTTCTATTTCCAGTAGAACCGGGTCGACCGGACCATCAGGAGGAGAAAACTTCGTTAGATGTTTTTTCAGGAATAATGAGACAAATTAACACCTGGAACTTCAAGTGGATTTTAAGAGAAAACCATGAAGCTAATTAGATGAAACGAGTTGTTGTTACAGACAGGAAGTAAAGGCTCAGCGATTGTTCCAGGTTTTTCCTTCGTCTGTCCTACAAACACGAGCAGCTCAGACAGGGAGCTCAGATATTTGTGTGGAGGAGGATTTAATCAGGAGAAACAATAAGTGTCTGCAGCATTTAATAAGCGTTCAGCTGAGTGTTTGTGCTATCAGCGAGTTAATGACAAACCCTGCAGGCATCGGGACCATTACAGGCCGGCGTGGCCAGCGGCTCGCTGTGATGGACCCCCCAACTGGGAACCAGGAGGAAGAGGGGGGAACTAATGACTAAAAGCAGAATTCTACGCTTCACCGAACGCATTGACATTTATCACTGGCTCCTCAAACCGTTGAAGCCTCAAATGGGCGAAAAATTTGATCATCTCTGCAGGAAGAGTCAAAAATCCTCCTTAATGCTGCATGAGTTCAGTTTGACTGGTTTGGTACCGACGGCTTCAGACGGCACCCCAGTTACAGAAAACCGAGTTTAAACTCAGCTCTGATTTATTCACTACACTGAAAACCATCAGGACTCTAAAATTCTGCATTAAATGAGGAGCCACTTGCTCTCAGATCTGCCACACTATTCAGATTCTCTAAAACTCCCTGGTGCTCCAGATGTTTCTGGACTTTCCAGAAGCTCTAAGACACTTATGATAAAAAACATCTGGAGGTTGTGAACGTTTGAGAATCCAGTCACTCGGTTTTGCTCCTGACGCTTCAGCTGAAAACATTCCTGGATGTTCTAGTTCTAGATTCATCCAGGCGCCTCAGATTCTTCGGGAGGACATTAGTTGTGTTTCCATCAAAGTTGCATTAAAAAGGTCGAATGAACAACAAGTTCAAAATAACTTCCCTCATCTTCTGAAAAAAGTTTTACGCTCGTTTGAGGTGGTTTTTGGTTTTCTGAAAAGATTCGATGCGTTAAGAGGAAATGGAAATGCTGAATAAGTTTCTGATGTCGTGAACGTTCCCATCCACCGGTGGCTCTGAGCCTTACCAGAGGCACCAAACAGGGGAATCTCAAAGTCTCAGTTTGTCTGAGATGTTTGCTCTATGCTAGTTAGCGACCTCTACTTTCCTGTTTACCACGGCCATCTGATGACATCAGGCTTCCAGCGCCTGGTTGAGTCTCTCTAAGCTGGCAGATGGGAACACAAATGATTTGTGTTTTTTTTTGTTGTTTTTTTTGCGACATTTCAAAATCTGCATGATAGTTAGATGGAAACATCTGAAGCTCCAGAAACAAATAAATATTCTGGACCTTAAGACTCTGAGTGGTCCTCTGGACCGTCTAGATGCTCGAGGAGATCTGAATGTTTCTGGACTTTTCGGAAGAAAGCTCTAAACGATCAGAAGCTTTTTTATGTTGAAGAAAACTTCAAAACATCTGGAAACTCCAGACGAGCCACAGAGGCTGTGACGCTCTGCTTCCTTCCAGATGTTCCAGGTTCTTCAGATTTTTGGGATTTTAAGAATTTCACTGGTCATCATTCCCACCAGCTCTGTCCAATCCGCTTTAACCCAACTCCAGTCCGTTGTTTAGAAAGTCCTGTCCGGTTGGTGAGGTGTGACCTCTGACCTCTGGTCCTCCAAACCTCGGTCTGGGTTCAGTTGAAGTGACCTCTGATTTGGTTTGAATGTGAACACCAAGCAGACCGGAGACCGCTCCAAAAGCAGGAAGTGGACTACAGCGCAGGGCATTCTGGTAAATACAGCCAAAGGTAACGTGCTAGCCTAGCGCTAGCAGGAAAAATGGGCTCCTGGTCTTTAGCCACAGGCTAAAGAAAAATCCTCCAACCGCTAAAATGTGACGCCTCCATCTTGTAACCATAACCCTTGTTAAAATGACTCAAGTAAAAGTAAAAAGTAAAATTATTCCTAAAAGTTTTTTTTATTTTCAAAAGATTTACTGAAGTAAATGTAACTAGTTACTAGTTACCCTTCAAATAAAGTGGTACAGAATATTCTAATGGACCAAATACAAACTAAACTGATAGAGTCAGGAAAACGCCTGAACTGTGAACTCTGACCCCCGGATCGCCTCGGAGCGTCCAGCTGCGGGTCCACGGGCCTCAGGTTGACAAACCCACGGAGCGATCAGCAGGAAACCAGAAGAAGAAGATTTTAAAAACGGATCATTTCACTAAAAAGATGGAAACATCATCATCATCATCATCATCATCATCATCATCATCATCATCATCATCATCATCATCATCATCATCATCATCATCAGTCACCCCCTCCGTCCATCGGGTGACGCCAGCAGGGCTATAAGAGCCGCTCTGTGCCGGGACAGAGGCAGAAGAGCCGCCGCGCCGCAGACAGACAGACAGACAGACAGACAGTCAGTCAGACAGACAGACAGACAGACAGACAGACAGACAGACAGACAGACAGACAGTCAGTCAGACAGACACACAGAGGATGAAGATGTTGTCCTCCCTCAGCCTGCGCTGCCTCCTCCTGCTCCTCCTCTCCCTCAGCGCCTCCATCAGCTGCTCCTCCGCCGCACAGAGAGACTCCAAACTCCGCCTGCTGCTGCACCGGACCCCGCTGCTCAGCTCCAAACAGGTCGGTACCGATCAGAACCGATCAGAACCGCGCTTTTAAACTGGACCAAAGTTCTGTTTAAAGTTACAGAGAAATCTGAAATGATCCCGGGTCATAAAAGTAAAGTCGGTGTTTTAATATTTCATTAATAATTTTGCGCAACAAAAGATTTTAATGATCGGAAAAGTTTATTTCTCTGAAGTCAACAAATAAGACAAAAACTCAGCAGTTTTTAGTTTCATTAATTTAATCATTACGGTGTTAATTAATGATTATCATTAAAGGTAAACGTTTGATTTACATGAAATTATTTTATAATAATTTCTAATAGAGAATAAATATTCTGGATTTTACATCTGAGTTATTATATTTTACATTTTATTAATTTAAAAATATGATCTGAACCTTAGAATCCCTTTTAGAAACATTTTTATTTAACTTGTGACTAAACTGATTTTCAGAAATCCCATTTGCTGGTGAAAATTATAATTATTAATATTATTAAATATAATATTCTCTTTGCATTTCCTTCTGTTTAACTTTATTTTTACCACAAACTTACTCTGGAATATGGATTTTAATTTATTCTCCGTATTTGCTGCAGAATAATTATCCCGTCAGTTTATTTCAATATTTCAACACGGCTTCAGTGAAAATATGAAGAAGTTCAGATTTTATGACGTTTTCTTTAGTTTCATCCAAAACTTTTAAAATACAGTAAAAAAAAACAAACAGTTTTTTTTAAGCCGTTAATGTTTTCAACAGAATCAAACTAAAATATTTTTTTTGTTGTAATTTCTAAATGTGTTTATAATAATTTACAAATATCATCTTTTCAAACATTTAAACTTTTTTTTACATTTGCGTTTTGAAATGAGTTTTATTTCTCTGGCAGATTGTAAATGTTGCAGACGCCTGCAAAACTGGAACTGAAAATATGAAACAAACTGAAATGAACGTTTTAAATGAACGTTTTAAATGAACGTTTTAAATGAACGTTTTAAATGAACTTTTTAAATGAACCTTTTAAATGAACCTTTTAAATGAACCTTTTAAATGAACCTTTTAAATGAACGTTTTTATTTGAATTATAATGAATGAATGAGTTAAAGCTGCTGGTTTCTGGCTGATCGACTGTCGTGGAAAAATACTATTTCCAAGCACTGTTCAGGTAAAATCACTCAATCAGGTTTATTCATGAATTGTGCACAACTCAGAGAGCTCACAATCAATCAGTAATGAAGCAGGTCTGAAACGAAAAGCTCTGCCAGCAGAGAAACACATGAGTTTTGTACAAAGGGATCCAAAGCAGGGAATCAGACTGGTTCCCATGCAGCTGAGAAAAACAACGTCCAACCTTGTGCATGAAACCCAAACAGCTTTAACTTGGTGGGAAAATACAGAACTTAGAATAAACATATAGCAATACAACCAGCAGGTGGAACCTAACTGTAATTTTTCCACATCATCGACGTTTCGGCTCAGAATCTCCAACTGAACTAAAAATCCTCTGAAACGAATAAATCAGAAACGGCTCAGTCTTAAAAATCTCCATCTGAGGAAAACAAATTTTATTTACTATTTGACTATTTTACTATTTAATGTTATTTATTTTGAACTGGTTTTATCCCAGAATGAACCAGTTTAATGAAGCTGATGTGGTTTGTGTTTATTATCTGCAGTTTCAGAACAAAAACTGAATCTAATCTGTTTTCCTGTGAAGATCCAGAAGAAACTCAGGTTAAAAGTTGAACTCTGACCTCTGTGTGATCAGTTCACATCCAGCTCTCGTTGTTATTGAAGCATTTTTAGCTCCAGATCTGGAAACTTTCAGGATCTTTCCTGAAGCGCAAACGTCTCATCGTTTCATTACATTCTGGCTTTTAAACTGAAGACGTGACGTTAATGAATAATAATAATAATAATAATAATAATAATAATAATAATAATAATAATAATAATAATAATAATAATATAATGTCCTCAGTGATGGACATCGCTAACTGAAAGGCTAGCTGTGCTAACACCACAGTGCTAATCATAAACCTTAGTTCAGCTAACGCTAAAGCGCTAAGTTCAATTCAAATCATATCGGACGTTGAAAGACTGTAACCCCCAGGAGGACAGGAAATGGAACTTCAAAATAAAAGCTGAAAAACAATCGTCTAACTGAAGAATTTTTAACCCAAACTTCAGGCAGGTTTGCTGAACTTCCAGGTAAAAAACGCTTTAGGATTTATTCTGAGAAATAAATGTAGGGGAAGCTAAGTGTGTTAAGTGCTAACCGAAAAAATTAGCTTGGCTATTAGCAAATTAGCGGAAATGTTTCCCTTTGATCCCAATGGGTCCAAAGTCAGAGCTTTAACATTTATGTGTTAAAGCTGTATGGTTCAGCGAAAGAGCAGGCGCCCCCTGGTGGCAGGACGTTTTCTGATTCCTTCCTGTGAGTTGGAGGAACCTGCAGGTGACCGTGTCCTCTGTCCCTCAGGACGCGTCTCGCTCCTCGCTGGCGGAGCTGCTCCTCTCCGACCTCCTGCAGATGGAGAACGAGGCTCTGGAGGAGGACGGGTTCCCTGAAGGCGAGCCGGAGGACATCCGCGTGGACCTGGAGCGCGCCGCCAGCAGCGGGCCGCTGCTCGCCCCCCGGGAGAGGAAGGCGGGCTGCAAGAACTTCTTCTGGAAGACCTTCACGTCCTGCTGAGCCTTCCTCCTCCTCCTCCTCCTCCTCCTCCTTCTCCTCCTCCTCCTGTACAGAAACTGATCCCTGGTCAGTTTGGGTGAAATGTTCTGACCTTTCTGAGCTGATTCTTTCTGAATGTAAACACCATGAAGCTATTTTTAATTGTTGGTTTGAATAAAATCTGTTTGAGAAAACCTCCTGTGTCTGCTGAGGAAGACGAGGGGCGGGCTCGGCCTTCATTGGGGGTCTCCATGGCAACGAGGAGCTGATGACAGATCAGATCTGAGCTCCTCGGTCTCCGAACAGGAACCATTCAGTTCAGTTCACTTTATTTAGTTATTTAGAGCCAATTTATTACTAAAATCACCTCCAGGCAATTTTTAAAAGTAATAAATTGAATTCAAACATTTAAACAATCCGGCCAAATTAACTGAACTTTTCTGATCTCTTCCTCTTTCATCTCCATGGCTTCATTGGTCCAGATTGATTTAATGAACTGTTTGGATTAAATTATTCTGGCTTCATATAATCTTCCAGATATTGTGGTTGACATGCTGAGAGGGTTTCAACTAAAACATTAAAAGAACCTGTCAGTGGGTTATATGAGCTCAATATAACACAAACTGACGAAAAAGTTCTGGTTTTATTAGAAGATTATTTCATTTATAATATGATAAAATGTCTTATTATATGTGAAATAACAGAACTGGACCTATTTTTCCTAATATCTTGCTGAAAAGCTGTTTGTTAGTTTTGTCTTATTTCAAGCTAACTGAGATGTTTGCACTAAAAATATTACCAATCTTTCTTGGTAAGATATTTTATTTTTGCAGTGTTATCAGTAAAGTCACATCCTCCACATTTATCAGCAAGTTAATTTGCAAATTAGCTAAACATTTAGCTATGAATTAGCATTATAGCTAAATGATTAGCTAGCTCAGATCTGAATATTTAGTTTGGAGCTACATTTTTAGCTCCTCGCTAAATATTTAACGTCAAACTAAATATTTACTATGAAACTGTTACATTTATTAAATAATAAATAGGACAAATATGACTTTAAAAAATGAACCCCCAGTTTTATCTCTAATGACTAATAATTATCTCTAATGGCTAAAAAACCCAAATTACTGCTGTTAATCTACAAACGGCCCATAAACTCAGTTTTTATCTTGACGACGTTTCGGCGACTCGCTGCTCTCGTCTCCGTTTATCCAACATCTCATATTGAAGTTTTTCACTCGCAGCTTTTCCTCTTGTTAGTGTTTTTAATGAAATATGTTTCAGGGAGAGACGATGGAAACAGAATTGATTTAAAGTTTCACTTTAATAAAACATTCGCAGCGTTAAAATCCTCGTTCTGCTTCTTCTCCCACGTTTGGAGGAGAAAGAATCAGTTCTTCACACATTTTAAGTCCTTTGGATTCATTATGTGGCAGGAAAAATCAATATTTAATTACTCATTAAGTTTCTGTAAATAAAGAATACTGAAGTTTATAATTATTAAGTTGAAATGTGCAAGAAAACAATCTAGAATAATCCAGAAAATCACATTTATTTATAAAAACCGCACTTTATTTAGTCATGTTTGTATCAAAAAATAAGAATAGACGATCAGAACATGAACACAAAAGTCCAATAAGAAATATAAATATTATTTATTATTCCTCAGTGAGAAAATTCAGCAGCAAAGTGACGAGCAAAAAACACACATAGGTTCAGAAAATACTGAAAAAAGCTGCAGTAAGAATAACAACGTTACAAACTGCAACATGAAAGTCTGTGAGGTCGTCATGACGCTCGTCTTTTCTCTGCTGGTTCCCCTCAACACACCGTCAGGATGCTAAGCTAGTTAGCATAGCCGCCACTTACAGAGCATTAACAGTTTATCTGCAAAGGTCTGATGTGTCCCCACCATTAGCACACTGAGAAGCGTACACCAGGGTGATTGACAGCACTAAGCCCCTCCTCCAGTAGCAGGACCTTTTCACAGGCTAACCGTCAGAACTTTATTCTCATAATATTAAGACATTTTTTGTCATTTCACTTTATTCTCGCAATATTCTGAGTTTATTTTTGTATTATGATTTTTGTTACAACTATTCTTTTTCTCATACAACTTAATTCTAATTATATTGACTTTATTCACATAATATTCTCATATTATTATGACTTTCTTTTGTGTATTATTGTGAGTTTATTCTTGTAATATTCAGAGTTTCTACTGTTCTTTGTACTTTGACTTTATTTTTCATATTATTACGACTTTATTTTTGTGGTTTTCTTAGCCTGGTCTTATTACTGCGTCCTAATTTTGGACGTAAAAAGTCAGTTTTGGTTTGAGATGCTTGTTGTTGAACGAATGTCACAAATTAAAACGTTTCGTAACATTTCAGTAAATTGCAGCTGGTTCTGAGGTTCTGCTGCTCCGTCGGTCCAGAGCTTAACTCTGAGCTGAAGTCGTCCTGCGGCGCCGCCGGCGCGCTGCAGGTGTCTTCACACGCCGAGCGTTTCTCCGCTAACAGGAAGCTGCAGCTGCAGAGGCACAAAGAGCCCAGCAGCCAATCAGACGACTGCGTTTCAAACGCTCTAATAAACGCTGATGAGCTTTAATTACAGCTGAAAGCTTTACTGGAACACACACACTTCAGCTCAAAGTGTGTGTGTGTGTGTGTGTGTGTGTGTGTGCGTGTGTGTGTGTGTGTGTGTGTGTGGGTGTGTGTGTGTGTGTGTGTGTGTGTGTGTGTGTGTGTGTGTGTGTGTGTGTGTGTGTGTGTGAATAGATGCTGATGCCGTTTCTCACCTTAAAAAGTCGATTCATTGGAAACAAAAAGACGACTAATCAGCAGCAAGAGGAAGCATCTCACTCACACACACACACACACCCACACACACACACACACACAGCATGACAATGTCATTCCATCTCAAAGGGGTCAAAGGTCAAACTGCCATCAGTCAGCCCTGACTAGTGGGACAGCAGCAGAAACAAAGCTGGTTGCCACGGTTACGTTATCGGGTGTCGGCAGATTTGGATCCGAGTTTAACCCTGGTGCATTGTGGGTAAAGCGCCGAGCCCTCGGGTCGGTCTGCAGGCCGGTGATACGGAAAGAGGGCGGAGCCACAGTTTGACCCGAGAGGCGATTCTGTTATCGCTGGAAGGTTCTACTTCCTGAAGGAACAAACTGGGAGACTTAAAGTTTGAATTTGATAGAGTTCTGGTACCGTCAAGCAGTCGTTGTGGACGGTTGATGCGGTCGCAGCTGTAGCAGTCAGTCTTACAACAAATCCAAAGAGGCCTCTGACTGAAGACCGTCATGCTGAGCTAACAGCTCCATATCCAGGCAGCAGAGACAATATCCCACACTAACATGTCCTGGATGACTCCATCCGCTCTGCTGTTCCACCTCCTTTGCTTTTGCTGCTCCTCTTTAAATCTCTGTCTGGCCGTGTTGGTTAGAAAGATGTTGGAGTAGGGGATATGTGACGTTTTTGTTTTGCTTTTCACTGTTAGCAGAGAAAAAAACCCCCCAAAATTTACTAATGTAAGAGCAGAACTACTTCAACATGTTTTTATCAAGTAAGAGTAAAATAATGAAACTTTTATTTCATTAAAATAAAAGTTTTAATGAAACTTTTATTAAAATGTTTCATTTAAAGTTTTACAAAGTAAAAAGTAATGAAATTTTGGTATTTTAAGGACCCAAATGACAATAATTCATATAAGTTACAAAAAATAACAAAATCAGGCAAAATAAAATGTTTCCAAATCAGTTTCTTTCAATAAGAAAACATAAAACTTTAGCATAACTGCAGCTGTGAGTCAGTCTGGTGGATTTTTAGTTAAAACTTGTTTGATGTTCATTCAGTGGGAAGAAAATCCAAAAATTTTACCCAAGTTAGAGTAAAATGTAGTAAAAATACTCCTAAAGGTAAATTCTTTCCAAAAGGTTACTGAAGTAAATGTAATGAGTAAATGTAACTAGTTACTACCCGACTCTACATGGATCCAATCAGGACAGAAACACAGATTTGAATCTAAACTCATCCGAGTCGTTTTGTTTTTCTCTGTTGAATGTCGTCCACTGTCGCCACGGCGTCTTCCTCGTCGGCCATGTTTGTTTCCTCTGAACTCACATCCGACCTTGAGAGGTTTTACAAAATTTCCCGTCTGGATGTTTTGAGTGAAATTGGTTTGTATTTCACTCCACACACTGTACAACCAAACCTGTTACAGCCAAGATGATTTATTATCAGGTTTTGAAAACTGGCCGACAGTTTTTAAACCAGGCTTTCCAAAAACATTCAGTACCACTTCCACCTGTGAGTCCAACTGAAGCAACCTGTAGATGCATTAATCCAACAGTAGGTGGCACTATAAACAGGTCAGGACTCTTAGGGTTGGTTCTGTTGAGAAGCTATGAGTGGTCATCATCTTCCTCCAGCCATCCTTAAACTAAGAAGAGAAATGATCATTCTCCAGCTAACAGCTGCACAGAATCCAGAACCAGAGGGGATAATCAATCAATCAATCAATCAATCAATCAATCAATCAATCAATCAATCAATCAATCAATCAATCATTACAAAGGAAACACCGTACAGTCAACAACTGAACAAACGTTACATTTTGATGAGTGACATCATCAAAATCATTGATACCCATCAAACATATTGATTAATGTTCCATTGATTATGGTTCAGAATCGACTCTGACAAGGATTTTAGTCTGAAGTTGAAGGAACTCAGTGTTTCTGCAGTTTTACAGTTTTCTGGAAGTTTTCTCCAGATTTGTGGTGCATAGAAGCTGAATGCTGCTTCTCCATGTTTTGTTCTGGTTCTGATGCAGAACAGAACCAGAACCAGAACCAGAACCAGAACCAGAACCAGGAGACCTGAGAGGGCTGACAGGTTGATTGATCCAAACATCAACGATGAAAAAGGTCAGGAAGGAGAAATCAGTGCTAACGTTCGATCAGTTAGAGGCCATGAATCAATCAATCAATCAATCAAATTTTATTTGTATAGCACATTTCAGCAGCAAGGCATTTCAAAGTGCTTTACATCATATCAAACACAGAAACACAATGCAATATAGAATCAATCATTAAGTCAAGTTACATCAATAAATTTGTAATTGATTACATTTCAAATACAATTCTAAACAGGTGGGTTTTCAGTTGAGATTTAAAAGAAGTCAGTGTTTCAGCTGTTTTACAGTTTTCTGGAAGTTTGTTCCAAATTTGTGGTGCATAGATGCTGAAAGCTGCTTCTCCTCGTTTGGTTCTGGTTCTGGGGATGCAGAGCAGAACCAGAACCGGAAGACCTGAGAGGTCTGGAAGGTTGATACAACAACAGCAGATCTTTAATGTATTGTGGTGCTAAGCCGTTCAGTGATTTATAAACTAACAACAGTATTTTAAAGTCTATTCTTTGAGCTACAGGGAGCCAGTGGAGGGACTTTAAAACTGGTGTTATGTGCTCTATCTTCCTGGTTTTAGTCAGAACGCCAGCAGCAGCATTCTGGATCAGCTGCAGCTGTTTGATTGATTTGTTGGACAGACCTGTGAAGACGCTGTTGCAATAATCAATACGACTGAAGATGAACGCATGGATGAGTTTCTCTAGATCTGGCTGAGACATTAGTCCTTTAATCCTGGAAATGTTCTTCAGGTGATAGAAGGCCGACTTTGTGACTGTCTTTATGTGGCTCTGGAGGTTCAGGTCAGAGTCCATCACTACTCCCAGGTTTCGGGCTGATCGCTGGTTTTCAGTTGTAATAACTGAAGCTGTGCGTTGACTCTAGATCTATAGCTCTAGATCTATAACTATATATCTATAACTCTAGATCTATAACTCTAGATCGTTCCTCTTTAGGTCCAAAAATAATAACTTCAGTTTTGTTTCTGTTCAGCTGGAGAAAGTTTTGGCACATCCACACATTTATCTGTTCTAAGCATCTGTTCAGTGATTGGATGGGGTCAAAGGTCACCTGGTGACATCGTAATGTAGAGCTGTGTGTCATCTGCATAGTTATGGTAGCTAATATTATTTCCTGTTATAACCTGAGCTAGTGGGAGCATATAAATATTGAATAAAAGGGGCCCTAGGATTGAACCTTGGGGTACCCCACATGTGACCTTTGACCTCTTTGATGAAAAGTTTTCAATTGAAACAAAGAAATCCCTGTTCTTTATGTAGGATTCAAACCAGTTAAGCACTGGACCTGAGAGTCCGACCCAACTCTCCAGTCGATTCAGTAATATGTCATGGTCAACAGTGTCAAAAGCTGCACTGAGATCCAACAGAACCAGAACCAGCACTGTGGTTCTGCCACAGTCCGTATTTATATGGATGTCATTGAACACTTTTACCAGGGCGGTCTCTGTGCTGTGGTGAGCACGAAAACCAGACTGGAAGGAGTCAAAGAGGTTGGTTATAGTTAGGAAGCTAGTTAATTGTTTACACAGCTTTTTCAATAACTTTGCTGATGAATGGGAGGTCAGAGGTCGGCCTGTAATTCTGCAGTAGTGATTTGTCCAGATTGTTCTTTTTTATAAGTGGTTTGATTACTGCTGTTTTCAGAGCCTGGGGGAAAACGCCTGACGAGAGCGATGAGTTACTATTTGGATCAGATCAGCAGCAATAACAGGCAGGACTGAAGCCTGAAGATGATTCATGTCGGCTGGAAGGTCAGCCGCTGAAAACCCAAACCCGGTTCCTCTGTTCTCCGCTGAGCCCCAAACGGCCTTCAGATGTCAACAGGCTGTTTGTGTTTCTGCATTTTTCTGTCAAACTGCAGAAGACGAGGCGCGCGCTCTGACAGGTGAGGATGATTCAGCTTCCTGTCGCCTCCGTCTCTCTGAGAACAAAAAGCTGCAAGAGCGAGACGGCGCCACCACGAAGGTTTTCATCTTCGTCTCTTTCAGAGACGCAGCTGCGGCTTTTCTTCTGCCGAACGACAAGGTGACGATGAAGAGCTGCTCTTTCACAAGTTCCTGC
Organism: Xiphophorus hellerii; assembly: GCF_003331165.1. Taxonomy (NCBI): domain Eukaryota; kingdom Metazoa; phylum Chordata; class Actinopteri; order Cyprinodontiformes; family Poeciliidae; genus Xiphophorus; species Xiphophorus hellerii. Next base: position 101,584 of record NC_045689.1, on the reverse strand, counting down.
TGACGGCGCCTTGGGAAGCAGCAGAGGATGGAAGGAGGAAGAATGAGGGGCTGGGAGGAGCTGCTGCTGCTCCACAGATTTCAGGATGTTTCATTAAAACGATGCGTGTGTGTCTGATCCTCG